>NC_134483.1:64144826-64172326 GCF_040206685.1 Ascaphus truei
GTTATACAGTATGTGCTTGACTATAATTTGCTAATAATAAAGCATATCGCATTACAGTCTGCCGTCCAAATGTCTCAATTGGAAAACATATGTATCATTCAAACGTATCAGTAGTGTGGCAGATAATTGGATAAATAAGCTCACTGCATTTAAAGCAGGAGGAATAAACAAATCACTGTAGATCTGTAGCTCCACCACAATAATAGTATAGCACGGGGGAAAGGGAAATGGTACGTATCTACAACTCATCCACAGGACGGTACTACTACTTTTGAATGAGGGCAGATGAGTTAAAGTCAAGCGTGTCAGGCTTAGAGCAACAGAAAGGTACAGGTCAATCAAACTGATACCTGTATTCAAAATAAAGTAGACTTCTTTGACAGTATACAAGGGAACAACCTGAAAAAAATATATTTCTGACAGTATAATCCATTCTATACAATATTATACTATTGTGAGCGCTCTTCTTTTATAATGCTTGGGCGACCACCATAGTGAGGGAGATACGCTGACACTCACTCCAGAGGATGTGTTCAAGGATCCACGTGTGAAGATCCACCAAATGGCTCTTGTCAGAGAGAGAAGAATCTCTGATACGCTATTACTATATAGTCTAATCCGTGAGTGCGACCAACACATTCACTTTAGATAGGGTCGCTGTTTTATTGGCTAAACCATTATTTGTATTTCTATTTTTTCCACATATATTTCATCACAAGACTCACCAGCGCTCCCCTTATCTGGAAGACAACATGCTACTATTTTGGACTAACGAACAGTCCGAATCAAGGCTGTAGAGCTGCTATTTCTTCTTTTTGTACTTCACAATATCTCACGATTATTATCACTACATTTGGGTGAATGTTTATTATATATACTGTATATTTTATAATTTCATGTACCACTATTATAGATATAACACTATATATTTTGGGTGATATACACCAGCTCGGATTGAATTCACCGTTCACACATATTTGAATTGCACTATATAGAGGCGCCCGGTTCCATTTTTCTTTTTTAGTATAATCGTGAGACACACAAAGTGACCCATACAAGGTTATGCAGATACATAATCCATAATAGAAAAACTATGTCAACATATACTCACATGGGTTATGAAGCAGACTATCTTCAAGTGAAAAGAGTATTTGTGCTTAAAGAACAACTAATCATCTTTTCATTGAGAGTAGTATCGATCAGAGGTCTCCGCATAAACCTCAGAGTGTTGAATAAGACAGTTACCACGGCAATCAATTCAATACAAAAGTGAGGAAACGACTAATCTCGGACTGAAAGCCAAATTCTCACGGTAATTGAGTTCTATTCTAAGGTAATAGGATATATAAAGTAGCTTCTCAGCAGATATAGACACAGGCACAGATGCAATGAAGATCCAAAGACAGAAAACAAAGATCAGTTAGTATCAGTGGTCTATCATGAGTCATAACGCAAATGTGCCACAACTGGGCAGTACCACTGCTATTGGGCTAGTAGCAAAGCTATAAACAAAAGTGGTTAACAGTGACAGAAACATCTGTAGGCAAATCTCAACAATGCTGTAAGGGAGGTACATGACAGCTAAACTACGCTATTACAAGGAAACGTAGCAACAGCACTAAATCATAAAATGATGCCGATATATAAGCGTAACCTTACTGTCGTAACATATTGTGACAGGGTAAATAAAAGCCACCAGCTATATGCCTGGCAGACATATGTTTAGCCTGCAATGCAGCAGTGACTAGGTTAACTTCAGCTGGGAACCTCAGGACAATTAGTTGGATCCCAGCTGCCTAATCAAGGTGTGTTAAAAACCCCAGGCTGTAGACACATGGGAGCTGGCTGTTGAGGAGAGAGGAGTAAGCTACTGAAGAGATTCCTGATCAAGGTCTGTGAGCTAAGTAGATGAATTATGAACTCTCTGTCCCCTGGGTAGCTGCCTTATTTTTAGACTGTCTGCTAAAGAGAACTGTTTTGGTTTGGTCTGCTGAAGAAAAAAGCCATTTTTCTTTTGTTTGCTGATGAAAAGCTATTTTTGTTTTGTGTGCTGTATATCTTTTGAGGCTAAATAAATAAGCCTTGTCAAGAAACCCGTGTGTGTAGTTGCATGTACCCTGGGGGAAAAAAAGGAAAAAAAGGTGTATTACAGGCGCCAAAATGATTAAGGATATATCACACCAAATGCAGGGCCAAGGTAAGGCTCAGGATGGATGAGTTGTACTTGAAAGAAAAGAAGACAAAAATACAAAACATAGCGTAATACTGTAGATATATAGGACAAACAACATTCAAGACTAAAAACTAACAGCTGAGATCAAGGTGAAAATTATTAAAAAACATTTAATGAAACATGTAATATAATACTATGACAATGGACATAGAAAAAATTATAAAAAATACACAGAATGATAAAATGACCAAATGGTTAATGATCAATGGTTAGGACCAATACACTGCGACACCAGGTGAACTGCCCACTCACCGGACGAAAGATGGTAACAGACGGTGGATAATTTGGAGAGTATCCCCTCTCTGCTGCTCAAACAGCTACTGCACCGGAACGGATCTGCAGAGGAGGCGCTGCACACGCCGGCCGGCGTGTGTGTGTGTACTCAGTCTCTGCTCGCGGGAAGGATGCCGTGCAGATGATGACGATTTCCCAGCAGCAGATTCGTCTGTGGTGATTACCAGCTGATTCGCCTCCGGATCGGCTCACAACAGAGGCGGCAGGCTCGGCGTCACTGTGGGGGTCCTTAAAAGCCACCCTACGCGTTTCGAAAGCGTGCTGCTTTCTTCCTCAGGGGTTCTGCAGAAATGTCCGTTAATGTCCTTTAAATAGGAGTCTCAATCAATCATTTTTCACCTGTAGCACGCCCGCACATGCGCAGTGGGTATTTCACAATAGTCAATCAAGTTCGAATTGCACATGCGCAGTGCTGCTATTTATTGAAAGTTAATACCATTCATAATATATATAACATATGAATACATACTGATCTCAGCTGGACAAATAATTATGGAATGAAAATATATATAGCTATTCCTAAACAAAGTGATTGATAACTAATGTGATGTGAATAAATAAATAAAATGAAAATATACTTGTGATATATGTAAAAATATTATCAATTATCGTGTTATTAAATATATAAATTTATGTGTAAATAATCTAATGTGTATGTGATATCTTAAATATATTAAATAGTTGTGTTTTAAATATATGTGTAATGCTTAAGTGTAATATTATTTTCTAGTGATGTGATTAAAAATTATAGAGTTATACTATAAATGTACAGAGACAATTAGTTGGATCCCAGCTGCCTAATCAAGGTGTGTTAAAAACCCCAGGTTGTAGACACATGGGAGCTGGCTGTTGAGGAGAGAGGAGTAAGCTACTGAAGAGATTCCTGATACAAGGTCTGTGAGCTAAGTAGATGAATTATGAACTCTCTGTCCCCTGCATAAACGGGTAGCTGCCTTATTTTTAGACTGTCTGCTAAAGAGAACTGTTTTGGTTTGGTCTGCTGAAGAAAAAGCCATTTTTCTTTTGTTTGCTGATGAAAACCATTTCTTCCTTTTGTTTGCTAATGAAAAGCTATTTTTGTTTTGTGTGCTGTATATCTTTTGAGGCTAAATAAATAAGCTTTGTCAAGAAATCCGCGTGTGTAGTTACATGTACCCTGCAACATATGGTGTTCAGAAGTCCTGGGATTTTTTCAAATGGCTCCTGCAGTTAAAGGGCCACACACACACACAAGAATAGAAGAAATGTTGAAAGAGTTTCTGTGCGAGCAGACCAGACAGCAGGGACAGTTAATGCAGGAGCAGGCCCGGCTGCAAGCGGAGAGAGATGAAAGACTACAGGCAGCACAAGATGAGCGGATTGCCAAGCTGCTGACCCATTTCCAAGGGTCTGCCAATCCAGAACTTGCAAACAGACCCCCGATACTCCTGAGGAAAATGGCGCCGAACGAGGATCCAGAGGCTTTTTTACTGACATTTGAAAGAGTTGCCGAAGCTCAGGGCTGGGCTACAGATCGCTGGGCAACTGCTTTGGCCCTGCTCCTCATAGGAGGAGCCCAGGCCTCATATCAGGGTCTCCCAGCAGATCAGGCATTGGACTACCGCCAAGTAAAAGCCGCCATACTGGATCGCTTATGTCTGACCCCAGAGACCTACCGGCAGCAGTTCCGGAACATGAAGTACACCGCTAAGATGAGACCCCGGGTCCTCGCTCAGTGATTATTGGACTTGTGTACGTGCTGGATACAACCCGAGGAGTGAACTAAGGAGGCAATTCTGGAGCAGGTGGTTTTGGAACAATTTCTACAAATAATACACCCTTCCGCACGCTCATGGGTAAAACGCCACGCTGCTGAAACCCTAGCTTTGGCGGTCCGACTCATGGAGAACTTCCTTGGGGCTGAGCAGCAGGCGAGTGTCCTGGTCCCGACTCCACCGGCACTTGCGGACGCCCAAAGAGGGAGGTCGGATCAATGGGGAACCTACGGCCCATCCATACACAACCGCCAAGTCCAACGGAAGGAGCAGTCGTTCCAGCAAGGATGGAGTCCAAATGCTGGTCCCCGCCGAGACCCTCATCTCCTTCCGGATGTCAGCTCGTCGCAAAATGAAAGGACCTTCCGAGGACGTTGCCCACAGGACCCACCATATGCCTGGTCTCCAGTAACCGGTCCAGCGGAGCGCTATCCACAACCCCCTCCTGCGAGGGAACCCTCTCCATGTTCCGCCTGCGGAGAACAAGGCCACCGGTATGTGGACTGTCCACAGATGGATTGTTCATTCAGCAGAACCGTCGCCTCAGCTTTTACTGGGGAAAATTACAAGCCCTGGCTACTTCCAGCCCTGATTGGGGGAAAAAACGTCCAGGACCTTGTAGATTCGGGCTCTGGGAAAACTCTGGTCCTCCAGGAACTGTTACCACCTAACGTGTGTTCTTTTGACTCCCCATGGAGCATAGAATGTATACACGGCGATGTAAAACGCTATCCGACGGCAAAAATCCGGCTACAGGTAAATGGTCAGGAGGCTTACCTCGAAGTAGGAGTCGCTCCTTGGCTCCCTGCCCCCGTTGTGCTCGGTCGGGACTGGCCTTTCTTTTCGGACCTAATGGCCCTGGTCTTTCACGAGGAGCCTCCTTCTAGGGCTCAGGAGAACCCAGGCAAACTGTTCCCCTTCTCGGCAGACCTTTTTCCCAGTAGACACCGGGTTCAAAAGACTCGGAAGCAAAAACGCTCGGACAAACAGGACTGGTTGCAGAAATCTGGGTCTCAAGGTGACCATTCTAGTAATCAGAGGTCACAAGTGATGGTTGGGGATGGCCAGAGGGAGGGGGATATGGGCCCTGGATATTTACCAGACCTGTACCTCCCTGACTTTCGCCAGAACCAAAGGGAAGACCCAGTCCTTGCTAGACAGTATGACAAGGTGGTGAAAATTGATGAGCAGATTGTAGATGCACAGGGGGTGATAGTGTTCCCCCATTTTGAGCTATCAAATGATATCCTATATAGGGTGAATTAGCAGACACAAACAGGGGAGGTCACCAGCCAGATATTGGTTCCCAAGGCGTTTGTTAAATCTGTGTTCACTCTAGCCCATACTGTCCCTGGGGTGGTCACCTGGGCAGGGATAAATCATTGCACCGTATTTCATCCCGATTCTATTGGCAAGGGATGCATAGTGATATTACTAAACTATGTGCGGCATGTCCGGAGTGCCAGCTAACTAGTCCAAAAGGACAAAAACCAGCCCCTTTGGTTCCTCGACCCTTGGTGTCAGTTCTCTTTGAGAGGATTGGGGTAGACGTGGTAGGACCTCTAGAACCTACTGCGAAAGGACACAAGTTTATCCTTGTAATAGTTGATTATGCAACAAGATATCCTGAGGCGTTCCCCCTGAGAACAGCAACGGCGAAGCAAGTAGCCAACAAGTTGTTGGAACTGTTCTCACGGGTTGGACTTCCCCAGGTTATATTGACAGACCAAGGTACAAATGTCATGGCTAAATTGATGCAGGATGTCTTAAAGTTACTAGAGGTCAAGTCTGTTCGGACATCGGTCTACCATCCACAGACTGACGGATTGGTGGAAAGATTTAACTGAACTCTCAACGGGATGCTGGGGAAATTTGTAGATTCAGAGAAGAGAGCCTGGGATGAACTTCCCCCTTTTCTGCTGTTTGCAGTGCGGGAAGTTTCCCAGGCCTCCACGGGATTCTCTCCATTTGAATTGCTCTATGGCCGCCAACCCCGGGGTATCCTAGACCTCCTAAAGGAGTCCTGGGAGGAACAGCGGTCCCCTTCTAAGAATACCCTGCAATATGTACTAGACCTTAGGAAGCGCCTAGATGTGGTCAGCCATTTTGCCAGGGAGAATCTTAGATCAGCCAAGGACAGTCAGAAACCTTGTCAAGAAACCCGTATGTGTAGTTGCATGTACCCTGCAACACATATCTTGCGGGGATAATAGATGTAGCCAGGTCCCTTCTTTCTCCCCGGTTCCTCTGTTTCCCCCCCCCCCCCCTTACCTGCACTGCGGTAGTGGATGCGCCGGGTGGGACAGCGGTCCCCTTCTAAGAATACCCTGCAATATGTACTAGACCTTAGGAAGCGCCTAGATGTGGTCAGCCATTTTGCCAGGGAGAATCTTAGATCAGCCCAGGACAGTCAGAAACCTTGTCAAGAAACCCGTGTGTGTAGTTGCATGTACCCTGCAACACATATCTTGCGGGGATAATAGATGTAGCCAGGTCCCTTCTTTCTCCCCGGTTCCTCTGTTTCCCCCCCCCCTTACCTGCACTGCGGTAGTGGATGCGCCGGGCGGGTGCTGATTGCTGCGGGGGCTAGAGGCAGGGCGATCGCATTGCCGGCGGCTCTCATAGCAGAGCGCCGCCATCTTGCACATAGTCGCGCATGCGCAGTTAAGTGCCAGGAGATGCGGCGGCCATTAGTGTGATCGCGCATGCGTGGTATAGCTCCAAGTGCGGCGGCCATTAGTAGAAGGCTTTGCGCATGCGCAGTAGCAGCATAAGCGGCAGCAAGTACTGAAGGGCTGTCCGGGGACTACAATCCCCAGCAGCCACAGGGGCTGCAGTCAGATGGTACAAAACAGCCAATAGTGTTGCGGGGATCTCCTGCTTGTGAGTAGATACATTTGGCTTGCCAGGGACCACGCCAGTCAGAGATGGGACACAGATAGGGGAGGTTGCATGTGTGCAGGGGTCTGTGACCCCTGTACTAGGTCAGATATTCCCCCTAGACCCCGATTCCCCTGTAAGCTTGTTGCTGCTACAGGGCCTGGCCTTAGACAGGGACAGAGCCCCATTAGCGGATCAGGTTCAGGGACACAGCTGCGATGCTGCGTAGCACTGGCGGCCTGTGGTCTGGGACCAGACCACCAGCAGGGATAAAACCCCACGCGGAGGCAGACTCATCGCTGGATCAGCGGATTCATTCTGTCTTCCTGTCGACACGCCCAGGTGTGGACATACCAGACAGGTACCTCACCACTACATGTGCACCAACCAACAACTCAAATTAGTGGGTAGTGCTGTCTCACACATTGGGGTTAGGTGTGGGACTCTTGGGAGACGGTGTTGTGAACACGGTGGTGGGTTACGGCCCTGTGAGGCTAGGTGAGTAGTTGTCCCATATTAGTGATCAGTAGAACCGTTCATATATCTGTTGCCCATAAAGGTTATTGTTATTTTACCCTGTGTGTGATTATTGTCATTGAGTCCTATGAGGGGCTCCTCCCTCTACGCTGGGATCCCTCTTAGGTGGAGGCGCTGCACCGATACTATTATTATGTTACCCCGGGCTCCCCGTGATGGAGGATTATGCCCCCTGTGAGCCAACAGGTAAATGCAGCACCGGTAGCATCTTTACAGCATGAACCCCAATCTTACTTAAGGGGGGGGGGGAGTACAAGGGCTACATATACAAGACCCAGCAACAACATGTAGTGTAGGCATATACAGTAATGTCTCTTCAAATAATGTAGTGGGGACCGGGCAGAGGCTTTATATAGCCACCAGATCGATAATTTCTTGGGGTTATTTACAAAACACACTAGTAGGAAAATTAAATTACAGCAATAACCTCAAAGGTCAGAAGTCACTGGTAAAGCTACTCATGCAGTTGCTACTGTTAAATGTGCCAACATATTGTCTCTTGACTGTGGATAGTAAGGTATATGCGGTGGTACTGATATCATGAGAGCACAGTGCCCATTGTGCCCAATATAGTAAAAGTCCAAAAATGGTGAATGTAAGCAAACAGTATATGTAATAAGAGATGATAATGCCCAACTAGAAATCTGCTAGTGAAGAAAGGATAAGATATATAAACAGTACTTCAAAAATGGTAAATAAAATATGGAGCAGACAATACAGTAGGCAAGCCCAATAAGCTAAACATATGGCTAACAGACAGACTGTGGGAACCTGCTGTATGGAAATACACCACTCTGATGAACAGAAGAATCTCACAGAGCTATGTAAGGGTGATAGGTGACCTGCACAGTCCCTTGAAGCTGCGTTGGGGTGCTAGGTGAACCCCAAATAATTGTGTGGGTCAGGAAGTTGTGTTGTCTGCTTAGATGATCGCTGAGGCCATGTGAAGCTCTGCTTTTGAGATTGAAATTCCACCCAGCTTCATTCTAGAGCAAGCGTGCCACATGACCAATGGGCATAAAAGCTGATATTCCAAAATATTCATGGCACAGATTTCTGCTTAAGGTCCAGTTTTTGTACAATGGGTGGCAGGGTTTGTCCTACTGTATGCTGGAAGATATGCTCCTTAAGTTTTCTTTTGGTCTCTACATATTTGAGGTCACAGGGGTATCTGATCAGGTATATCACATACAGTAACTTGACTCATAGGCAAGTCTGTGTCTGATCCTTAACCTTTTACCTGACTGTGAATGGTTGAAGGTGGAGCCCACAATGAGATGTTTGCAGTTTATGCAACCATGGCATTTGAATGCCCCTTAACTTATAGTAAGCCAATTAGTGTCCGTTGTCAGGTTGCTGGGCTCCAAGTCTATTTTAACCAGCCAATCCTTTAGATTTGTTTCCCCTTTTGTTACAAAACATTGGTTTTGGGTGTGACACTAGTCAGAATTGACTAGTTGAACTATATGCCAATGTCGAGATATAATTATTTTGAACTCCCTGGA
This sequence comes from Ascaphus truei, assembly GCF_040206685.1. Lineage (NCBI taxonomy): Eukaryota > Metazoa > Chordata > Amphibia > Anura > Ascaphidae > Ascaphus > Ascaphus truei. The sequence continues at coordinate 64,154,030 of NC_134483.1, forward strand.
TACACTGGAATATGTACTAGTCACATATAAATTGGCACCTTCGGTCTTCTTGAGTTGGGGTTTCAGTAATTCCTCCTAGGGTACTGGCAATTCTTTCTGTTTAGCGTCAGTCACTTCTACTTTAGGGTATCCTCTGTCTAAGATTCTCTTGACTATAGCTCATAGGGCCGGCTCCAGGTCCTCTGGGTTACTATTGATTCTGGATAATCTAATACATTGTGACTACGGGAGGCCCTTTTTAAGAGGAATGGGGTGGAAGCTAGTAGCAAGCGTGTATTTCTGTCAGTGGGATTTTGGTAAATATCCATCAGTTATTTCGTGATCTTAACATTAAGAAAACTGATGCTGCCAGTACTATGTATCATAGTGAAACATATAGTGGTAGGCGAGTGATTAAACTGCTCTATAAATGAAGTACTGTGTCATTAGTGCCATCCCAAACTAGGAACAGATTGTATCTTGCATAAAATGAAGTATGAGGTGACAAGAATATATAGGGTTCCCCTGAATATGTATTTGTTAATATTCTCCCATGCAGATGTTAGCATATGAGGAGGCCATGTTGGACCCGATGGCTTTCCTACAGGTCTGTAGGTAGAAATGATGTAGATTCCTGAAATGGTTTTTGCGTAGTAATAATATATATTCAACGGGTGGGCTACTATATATATAGGACTCTTGGACAGACTGTGTCTGGGTGCCTCAATACCTTCAATGTGCTGGATATTGGTATACAGGCTAGCCACATCTAAAGTGACCAATATCAACGTGGGGTATTCACCCTTAAAATTCATAAGTCTGTTCAGAAAGTGTATGGTATCTGAAATGTAACTAGATATACTTTAACCACTGGTTGCAAATAAAAATCATTAAACTGTGACTGCAGGAATGGGACAAGAAACTGAAAGGCTTGGAATAAAAGTAGGCTTAAAGCCATAATTTGTAAAGAATTTACTCTGCTGGATTGAGATATGTTGATCATTATTGAAAGCAAACTCTGCAATAGGTAAAAACGTGGTCCCGTCATTTTAGAGGTAATTGACAAAATAGCATACTGTAGGTACTGTTCAAAAGTCTAATAAGTCCTCTCTGTCTGTCCATTAGACTGTCGGTGAAATGAAGAGGACACATTCAGGCTGATTCCAAGGGAAGAATAAAAACATACAACTTCATCCTTGACAACATGAAGGCAGAAGATTTCCAGGATTATTAAATTGGCGGTCTTGTTCACTGTAGGAAAACATTTTGTTGGCTATGTAGTGACTCATCTTAGTGAGATAATTTACCACTACCAAGATTGAATTGTTCCCCCTGGGTGAAGGCAATTCCAATAGAAAGTCCATTGAGATGGATCCCCATGGACGTTTAGGTACTGGAAATGGCTGTAAGTGGGGAGGCATAAGGGGTCTTGTTACTGGCAAAGGTTTCACAGGTTAATACAAACTTATGGATATAAAGTTGCAATTTTGCTACGAAACAGAGCAGGATGGTAGTTTCTGTGTCTTGTGAATACCCAGATGGCCAGCATATTTAGAATCCTGCATAAACTGTAGAATCTCCAGTCTTAGAAATTCTGGAACAAACAGGTGGGTTTGAAATGTCCAGAGACTGTATTGCAGTGCTTAATGGGCATCAAATGGGGATTGCGTAGGAATGGTTCATCAGAATAGTTTCTCTTAATACATAAGAGAAGATCAGAGGAAAAGATGAAACCAATTAAATGTTTCTTAGGCAAAATGGTTTCTTGAGGTACAGAACTTGAAGAAAAATTAGGATACAACCTGGATAGGGTATCTGTTTCCCATTCTTAGAACTGGGATGGCAAGAAAATAGGAAATTGAATCATGAAAAGAATTGAGCCCACCGAGCTTGGCCAGATAATTTTTTTGTTAGTTGAATAAATTCCAAGTGGACCTGTTGGAGAACAAAGAAGAAAAGGATGAAGAAAAGATGTAAAGAAAGGAAAGAAGAAAGAACTACTCACTGGGGCCTACTCTGCAAGCAACTGAGGATATGGACTTCTTCCTATCATGCTGATGAGGTTCATTGTGTCGTGGGGCAAAAGTTGGTGCTGCTGCTGGTTGAGGAGGATGAATCTTCATCCGCCAAAGGTAAGAAACACATTGATTGTATTATATTTAATTGCGTATTCTATATTTAGGATGCCCATTGACTTGCAATGTGTTTATCTATGCCCCTTTGTGGGTATAGATAAGCACATTGACAATCAATGCATTTTTTGGCAAATGGTTGTTTTTATTTAAATGTAATGTATTTTATTTTGTGGTTCTTTTTAATTTTTAGGTAGCCCATTCATTGCCATAGTGGCAATCCATACACATAATGTGGGAATGATTAACCACTGTGACAATTAATGGTAAATATATATATATATACATATAGGAGAGAGGAGAGAGCGCACGCCCCATAGTATAAAACCATATATTTATTGATGGGAAAGGGAGGGAGGGGGAAGAATTGCACTCACAAGGGTACAAGATTTAAAAGCATTTCGTGATTATATCACCATCATCCGGTATCTGTACTTGATTCAGAAGTCCCTCAGTCTCAAGATGAAGGAACCGTGATCTGTCAAGATGTCCAGGGTGTATGGATAAATCAGCAAAACGTTCCAGAAATCCTAAAGAATATCTCCTTGCTGGAAGGCCTCTGTAATGTTGGCGCTCGAACCGGCCTGTTCCTGCGCATCCGTGATGACAAAGTGTCTATGCGTATTGCGTCATGATGCTCCCTGATGCGTTTCGTCACACACGGATGTGGTTAATCCTCTTGAGAGCAGCCGGAGACCCCTTCTACCAGCATCATAAATATCATTGTTGGACATTTCCCAAAGGACTGGTTTTCTTTTTATTTTTATTTTTGCTTCATCACTGTTTGATGTTTTAATAGGTTGTTTATTCACATTAACAGTTTGATTTATGCACAGGCACTTACACATCTATTTTATATATTTTTTTATATTTTTAGTATTTACTATATACATCCACTTTTTATTCACTATATGCACTTATACTTAATACCTTTTTAAGGCGCTGCTTTATTGTGTTTTCGTTTTGTCTTTGATATATACATATATATATAATACTGTATATATAATCAAAAAATAAATAGATGATACCGTTCTGTGGCTAACGAAATGCTTTTATTTGTGCGAGCTTTCGAGATACACTGATCTCTTCTTCCGGCAATGTTACAATGAACATCATTGTAACATCGTCGGAAGAAGAGATCAGTGTATCTTGAAAGCTCGCACATATAAAAGCATTTCGTTATCCACAGAACGGTATAATCTATTTATTTTTTGATTATTGAAGCTCAGCTAACACGGTACTGATACCTCTACACTATATCACTCAATGGTCAACATAATAAAAATATTAAAAGCCAAAAATACACAATAATCACATAAATACAAAGCACCTAAACACCCCAACAATAAAAGAACTAAATAGCCCAATAGAACACAACACAAATAATTATCTATCACCAAAATAGCTAAATTATTACAATTATGTTACTCCAAAACAATACAATTAAATAAACAACTATCCAAGCAAACTATTAAACAAATAAAACCACTAGCCAACAAAACAAATAATTAATTTACAACATTAGCCAACAAATCAATTAATGAATTTAAACCAGTAGCCAACAAAACTAATAAATAATAAAAACTGCTAGCCAATCCTAAAATGTACTAAAAACAAGCCATCCAAATTCTAAACAATTTAATCCAAACAAAAAACAGAAATAGAAATAATAACAGTCAATAGGAAACAAGCATTTGCCAAAAATGCATTGGCTATCACTATATTTATCTGTACCCTAAACGGGCACAGGTTAATACTTTATCAGTCAATGGGCAATCAAAAATATAAAAACAAAACATACAATCAAAAAAACTAAAAATAAAATGACAATACATACAATATTTTTCTTACCTTTAGAAGCATTGACCCTCTGAATCGTCATCTTCTTCCTGTTAAATGAGACATACAGGCCTTATATAGGGCCTGTGACGCCACTTTAAGGCTTGATGACACATCCTTTTGAACTAATGTAACCTATCACATGGTACAGCAATCAATGGGATTGTCTTCAATCCCATTGGCTCTAATACCAGGTGATATAGCCATGTGGTTTTAAGGATGTGATGTACCTCCCTTGGAGATGATGTCACATCCTTAAAATTAAAAAAAAGAGGCAGACACATGGTGCAGCGTCCAATCAGATTGGAGCTGTACCATCTGACCTGAAAATGTGATGTAACAGGCCCAGTGCGTCTCATTTAACAGGAAGAAGATGTCGAGAGAACATCCTGTTCTGGATTTACCATTGGGTTTTGGATAGACAAATGAAGATAGAAGATTAAAGAAAAGAAAGAAATAATGACAGATGAAGAAAGAAGACGGTGATAGAAGATAAAAGAAAGAAGAATTGTGTTACCTGTTCCGGATCTTCCAGGTGGATGGCGTTGGATTGATTTTGATGACGTCGCGGTACGAGCACTTCCTGATATGCCGGGGTTCGGAGGGTCAACGCTTCTAAAGATAAATGTATGTAATTTTATTTTTACAGGTTCTATTTTTTTATTTTTATGTTTTTCATTGCCCATTGACAGATAATGTATTAATCTGTGCCAGTTAGGTACAGATGAATACAGTGACAACCAATGCGTTGTTTTGCAAACGCTTGTTTTCTATAGATTGTTGTTTTTTTCTTTTTCTGTTTATTGTTTGGCTAAAATTATTTGTAATTTGGATAGCTTGTTTTTATTTCATTTTTGTTTAGCGTTTTTAATTAATTATTTATTTTTTTGGCTACTGGTTTTAATTGATGTGTTGGCTAGTGTTTTTATTAATTAATTGATTTCTTGGCTAGTGGTTTAAATGAATTAATTGTTTTGTTGGTTAGTGCTTTTATTTATTTAATTGATTGGTTGGCTGGTGCTTTTATTTATTTCATTGGAGTGTTTAGGTTCTTGTGTATATCTTTAATTATTGTGTATTTTTGGCCTTCATGCTTTTTTATAACGGTGACCATTGAATGCTATAGTGGCTTATCATGCCCATATTATATGGGTATGATGAACCACTGTGTCACTGGGTGGGTATAGTGGTCCCGGGGTGGGTGGTTAGGCCTCCCGGGTGGGTAGCAGGGAAGGGTGGGTTGATCCCTTAATTACTATAGTGGTTATTAACCGCTAAGGTGATTAAGGGGTTAGGGGCCATTAGATTGTATTTTTTCATGCTGGAATCAGAGGACATGGACCTCCAGTATGCTCATGAGGATGCCCTTCATGAATGCAGGGGTAAGTAGAAAGGTTTATTTACTTTATTTATGCTATTTGGCTAATGTTTTATTTAATAATGGGCAAATGAGCTATTATCCATATCTGGATAATAGTTATTTTGCCCATTACAGTATTGTATGTGTTGGGGGGGGGGGATTTATTTCAATGTATTGAAAAAAAAATTGGACACAGGATTGGTACCGCTGGCCAGCAGGGCCCGGAGAGGACAACCTGAGGGCCCACAGAAACCAGCTGGGACATATTGAGGACCCCCGGATACCCGCGGGGACCACCCGAGGGCCCCCAGACACCTGCAGGGACCACCCAAGGGCCAACAGACACCAACTGGGACCACATGATGACTCCCAGACACCCAAGGGGACCATCCGAGGGCCCCCAGACACCTGAGGGGACCACTTGAGGACCCCTAGACACCCTCAGAGGACCCTGAAGGCCCACAGACACCCACGGGGAACAGCTGAGGACCCCCGGTCACCCGCCGGGACCACCCGAGGGCACACAGACACCCACGGGGACCAGTTGAGGACCCCCGGACACCTGCGGCCTTTGGTATCAATCATGTGGGGGTAGAAGAGGTGGGTATTAGTGTTGTTGTGTTTTTAATGTTTTTTGTGGGTAGCAGTGGTTTTAATATAAATGGTATTACTAGTGTAGATTGGTAGGGGTCTCTGGAACAGAACTGCATTGATTTCAGGTCCAGGAACCCCCTGCTTCCCAAGATACAGACCCCGTTATGGGGTGCCGGTATCTCCTATGCATTGAAATGTCCCGCGTCACGTGACCGTGGGAATAAAATGCATAGGAGATACAAGCACCCCATAACAGGGCCTCTATCTCGGGAAGTAGTGGGTCCCCAGACCTCAAATCAATGCGGTTCTGCTCCGTAGACCCCCTGCTCATCATCACTAGTAATAACATTTATATTAATAAACAGTCATTTCAAGCGAGATTTGCTCAGGGAGAGGCGGCTCTCTCTAAGCAGGTCTCTCTGCAGCTGTAAGAAATCGCCGGGTAAGGCCTTTTCAGAGAGGCGGTCATCCCGTCGCTGGATACTCGCCAGTTTGGCGAATGTTGCTATCACATGTATTCTGGGCTTTCAGCATACCGTGAGAGCCATGCTGTCAAAACTAGCAATTTAAATAGCGCTGCGATTTTTTTCCCCGGCGCTTAGTGCATAGGCCGCTATATATTTTCTATTATAGAAAATATATAGCCTAAGGTTTTTGAATGTGGATGTATAGACCCTTTTTTGAAACCAGATCCCTTATTTAAATTTAAAATTCAACACATATTAAGCCTCTCACAAGTTCAGGTGATCTGAGAATTTGGGAGGGCCAATTGGACAAGAGATTTCCCAGACCTCCTAGACTGCAATCTAAATTTACAGTCATTTAATAGGCTGAGGAGAGATACTCCAGCAGAACATTTGCATGAAATGCAATTTAAGATTCTCAACAGAGCCTATATTAGCCCAGCACAATTAAAAAGATTTAGACAAGATATGTCCAGCAACTGTCCGAAATGTGGATGCGTTGATGCCAATTCTTTGCATTGTATATGGGACTGTAGCCAGATCAGCTACTTCTGGAATAAAATCACCCAACTACTGAGCAGACTGTTAAAAAGGAAGATAAATACAGATTATAGGCCATTTTTGTTTGGGGTCCTGACCTCCTGGTTTTCTCGTCCAAACCCAGACCAACCCTTGATAGTTCTCATTCGACTTTCGGCAAAAAGGTGTATTATGAACTGTTAAATTAGATCGAGTTCCCCCTCCATTTCCCAACTGACAATACAAACGAAGAGATCAATAGCTACGTTTAGATGGGAAGTATACTATGAAAATGTGCCTAACAGAGAAGAATGAATCCACAGGTGGATTGCATTAACAGGAAGGGATGGACAAATGCAAGGCTCTGGGTCAAGGGCGCTAAAATCTATCTAAAGGGAGGCTGTATAGAGTCTTGATTTACATTAATTGTACAAATTCAAACTACGGCTGCTGAGGAGTTGGGTCAATGAGGGTTTTGGTCTTTTGCTTATGTTTGATTGCTTGGATTAATGTATGTCCCTGTTCCTACTCTGGTCTATAAACCCCTTGGAAGCCATCACTGTTTTGTTTAAAGTTTTGTTTTAATGTTAGTATGTTTATGGTTTTATTTTATTTTACCTTTTATTTTATAATCTTCTGTAAAGAGAAGAAAAAAAATATATATTATATGAGGAAATGTGTAAGAAGTCAGACCTCACAGATCGGCCAGAAAATCTTAAGATTTGGAATCAAAATATTGTATGGCTTTCCATGTATATGATGTAAGCATATGTTTTTCTTTATATGATGCTTTGTTTCAATGTATATGTCAATCAACAATAAATAATCGTTTTAAAAAAAAAATCACTAACTTTAAATTCCTCTGCTCAAAATGAATTATTAATGCTAAAACGTCAGCCATCATTTTTGGGGTATACCACCCTCCAGGGAATAACAAGGCATATATTCATGAATTCCTGGATTTGTTAACACTGATATCCTTAGACAATTATAACAACCTATTGCAGGAGATTTCAATTTCTGGTTAGGGGAAATCTAAAAGCACTTATGTATTGACATTTTTATTCACAACTCCTGAGTCCATCCCACCTTGCTGGTCACACTCTTGACCAAGTATTTACTACCGATATAACCTCTACTCTGAAAGAAGTCCATAGCTTGGATTGGTCGAATCATGCTTTTATCGAAATAATGCTGCACATGCCACATAATACCCCCAATCCAAAACCTCCTTCACGCACAGCCTTTTTATACAGAGTAAAAAAGAATATGGACCCTAGTATTTTTGATAAACATTTTAGAAAGTCTTCACTTCCTACTAGTTTCTAATATTCAATTTTTAGATAAAATCCTTTAAAAACTAGCCTTAAAACAATTTGTGAACCACCTAACCCGATTTCATCTGTTGGACTCTGGATTTTGAAAACAAAAAGGACAGCACTGAGATGACCCTGATACTGGAGGTGTCACTAACTTCCTGCTCAACTCGGTAGACAAAGGGGGTACCGCTGCTCAGATCCTTCTTGACCTGAGAGCGGCTTTCGATTACACACTTTTGCTGACCAGACTTAAATCGGATGTTCGGTTGAAAGATAAAGTGCTGGACTGGTTTTAGTCCTTTATTAGTGACTGTAGTCAGAAAATAGCCTTTAAAGAGAATTGTTCAGATACAATCCCGCTGTTTTGTGGCGTCCCTCATGGATCTGCTGTCTCCCTGGTAATTTTCAATATATTTGTTAAAGCCCTAGGGGAAATTATTCAGAGAAAATAAATTCAGTTCTATCAGTACGTGGATAATATCCAGTTGATATTGCACATCTCCAACTATCCTATCAGCATGGTGAACTGTCTTAATAATTGCTTTATGACATCTCTATTTGATTGAATTGGCTACAATTTAATGCCTCTAAATTCTAGCTGCTCCTGATAGGCCCTAAAGCGCAAACAGATGCTATGAGTAACGCCTTCAATGATCTAAAAATCAATAACTCCGCTATCCCAAGGAAAGAGATGGTGAGAAGCCTTGGAGCTATTATTGACAAAAACATAATTGATAAACCTCATATTGCACCTATGATGAAAAACTGCTAGTTCCAAATCCATTGACTGAGACACATTAAAGCATTTCTCCGAAAACCGATCTACAGATAGTAGCACCTGCTTTGGTCCCCTCCAGACTGGATTTTATAAATTCTCTGCTGATGGGTCCTGTAACAGGGGAGTAATCCCTGTTCAAGTAATGTGCCTTTAATCTAGCAGTGTGGTGGTTAACTGCTGGTAGTCAATTAATAAACACCACCTGCCTGATTTAGATTGCTTACAAATGCCTGTCTGTTGAGACAGGAAGTGACTCCTTAGCTCACTTGTGAGCTGAACTTTGGAGACAGAGCAGAGGTTCTTGAGTCTCCCAGGAGAGACTGACCAAGAGAACACAGATCTCTGGAGCTGACAAATAAGACTTCTAAACCTGGATGCTGACATTTTCTGTGCACACATGGGTGCGGTTCCAGGAGAGCAGAGAAGCTTACTCTACATCAGCTAACAGATAAGACTTTTCTTAACAAGACTTTTTATATCTGTTCATTTCATGCTGTATGTTTGGGCCTGGGAGACATGCTTATCTAAGGGAGTTGTGAATTTATTGCATAGTATTCACTAGAAATACTCCCAAGTGAATAGAAGCTTTGTTCCCCCCCCGCTGTGTTTGGATGGTTTCCTGATATTAAGGAAAAGGCACAATAAAGCCTTGTTATAATTTCACCTTACAAAAGTCTCCAATTGTGTACCTCTGTGAGTGTCCGTCTACATATGGTGTCAGAAGTGGGATGAGAGGTCGTCATTGAAGTTAAGAAGAATAAACTGTCCTGCGCTTCAGCTACACAGCAGTGCACCAAAGGTGTCAGTAAGTGATGTGGGCTGGGTATGAGGAAGCTATGAGCAACCCTAGAGTTACCGGAGTAAGTGGAGAGGCAAATAAAGTTAAAACTCTTACCTTTATCTCCACTCCGGTCTGGGTCCTGCTAATCTCTGTCTTCCAGCGTCCACGTGCTGCCTTCAATGGATGTAGATGGATTGTGTGAGGTAAGAGTGCCACTGCACATGACAAAACTCCACTAGGTCCGGATGATGCAAAAAACTTTATTGGCACATAATTACACTAGGGCTACACCACGATCTCCCCCTCTACACGTTTCACCCTCTAGAATAGGGCTTTGTCTTGGAGTGGGGAGACGTGGTGTTGCCTGAACATTTAAAGTAAAAAGCCCGTGAAAAACGGGTAACATAATTAACCCCTTCATGAAAAAATGCAATTCACATTTATGATGCAGGTAAGGATAGTGATATAAATCACATTATGCCCTGTGTATATAAGGTTAAACATGCATTAGCCACAGATCACTGCATTTTAACTCTTGCTATATCTAATCAATACACATGGAGGTACAAAAAGCTTAAAAAAGCTTAAAAAAGCTTAAAAAACTGCTTGCAAAATTTGAATGAAATAATACCCCTGTTTTTATGACTCCTTTGTTAACCATGCAGTCTATGTTCCATTGATATAGGTGAAGCATATCTCAATGCATATTACCTAAAAATTCAAAATTTAAGCAATAAGGCTAGACTGCTATTGGAGTCATATTATAGGCATAGGGAATGAATGGGGGAATGGGGAAAGGGGGGGGAGAGGGGGGAAAAGGGGGGGGGAGGTGGAAGGGAGGGGGGGGGAAGGGAGGGGGAAAGGAAGCAGAAAGAGAAATAGATAACAGACACGGTGAAGGGGGGGGGGGAGGGGGGGAAAGGGGGGAGGGAAGCGGAAGGAAGGATAGATAACAGATACGGTGGATAACTAATAAAGCATCTTAGGAAATTCTTTACTGTTAAGAAAAAAAGGAAGTCACATGGTATATCATGAAAACCTTTTGAGACAATAGGATGCATACAGTATACTGTTATATTATAAAAAAAACAACGTAAATCCCATTCCAGATTAAGTCCATTGGGTTGCAGTGTATTCAGAGCAAAAATCCAATGAGCCTCTCGTTGATACAAGATTTTCTTCCGATCTCCTCCACGAGGAAGTAAAGGAATATGCTCAATGGCTGTACATTGTAATGAACTCACTGAACCCAATGGACAAGTGTTGAAATGTATAGGTCTGGATGTATCGTATCGTGATTACGTATAAGTCTCAGGTGCTCTAAGATGCTTTAATGAACTAACATCCCATGCAGTTTCTTTCTCCTTCTATGAGAGCGATTTCTGTCCATCATCTGGAGAGGATAATGCCCCATCCAGTGAGACGACACATTCGAGCAGAGCGGTCAGCCAGAAGTCTCCAAAAAACGGGGAAAGACACGAAGAGGTAGAAGGAAATATGTACAGTGGGAAGCCGTCAAAGAGATTAAAGACCTGAACATTACGAACAGTAACGTGATAAATATCTCTAACTATGAACTTACTCAATCTGAATTGTCAATTTTACATCTTGGACTATCCTTTGCACCGAGTATAAAATTTAACCTCTTCTCTACCATGGTAGATGTTTTCAAGTTTACACGCAAATTAACTTTGATACGATTTTTTTCCTCCAGGATTGGGACAAAAAATAACATGTTACCTATTTTTGACATTAACCCTGTTGTTTCTGCTCCCCTAGGCTTCCAAGATCTGTGCCACCAGCAAGATTTGATAGATCTCTTTACTGAAAACAATACAGTAGATAACCCAACTTCCTTCTTGGGTAGTATTAATTCGGGTTTCAAAAAGAAGTCTACATTTTACCCTTCCCATATGAAAGGGCAGTATATTGACACCTTTCAAAAAGCTATAGAAAGAGATCTATCACTTCTTGACAAGGGAGTAGGGCCCAAAGGATCCACTGTTTGTGGATCACATGTTGATAATCTTACATTTGACCAAAGGGCGGCCATTAGATCACTTGCTGATAATGATTTCATTTGTATTAGAAAAGCCGACAAAGGGGGTGCGACAGTGGTCCTGGACAGGGATTACTATGTGTCAGAGGCTCAACGGCAGCTTGGAGACCAAGAGGCGTACGCAGTTCTTGCCAGTGATCCGACCCCTCAATTTCTTAAAAAATTTGCAGAATTGATGGAAGAAGGTGAGATTTTACAGATTCTCACTCCATCTGAGCGAGACTTCCTCACCATTCGAGATCCCATTATACCCATCTTTCATCACCTCCCCAAAATTCACAAGACACTCCATTCACCTCCCGGTAGACCAATCATTTCTAGTATTCGATCCCTGGGAGAGCACCTTTCGCAATACATAGATCACTTTTTACAACCACTTGTACACACCCTACTTTCACACATTTTGGACACCAAGCATGTTTTATCACTTCTAGCATCCTTTACATGGCACTCACACTACATCTTGGTTACACTAGATGTAGCTTCTCTTTACAACACCATTCACCACGATCACAGGCTCACAGCTGTGGAATTTTTTTTCACTGATTACTCACCCCTTTCACCTGCACACACCGCTTTTTTACTGGATAGTATTAGATTTTCACTCACTCACAACTACTTTATTTTTGACCGACAGTTTTATCTCCAAACACGTGGGACAGCTATGGGGACCTCATTTGCCCCCTCCTATGCCAACCTGTTCATGGGTTGGTGGGAGGCATCCCACGTGTTTGGAGATTCTAATCCTTACAGGCATCATATAGCGTTCTACAAGCGCTAAATTGATGACCTGCTTTTGATCTGGAGTGGTGGGGAGGAGGACCTTAAAGAGTTCGTAGTTTATTTGGCAGATAACACATTGAATTTAAAATTTACACGTGTTTGACATGCATCAAATTCAATTTCTTGATCTCAATCTTTACGTTGATATCAATCACAAAATTCAATCAGACATCTTTAGAAAAGACAATGCAAGGAACTCTTTACTGCATGCCAGAAGTTGTCACTCCCGCCCTCTGGTCAGAGGCATTCCGAGGGGCCAGTTCCTTCGCTTGCGTCGGAACTGTTCCACTCTAGGTGCCTTTGTACACAGGGCGGGTGAGATGAGGGACAGATTTCTGGCAAGAGGGTATGCCAAGCAGGACCTAGACACGGCTTATGAAATAGCATTGGGCACTGAAAGAGATACGTTAATTAACACAAACATGAAAAGATCAGACACGACCATATCTCAAGAGAATTCAGATGCACCCTATTTTATTACCAATTTCAGTGAACAATCTAATGCCATTAAAGCAATCATTCAGAAACATTGGGTCACGTTAACTTTGGACCCATTGTTACAAAATATGGTATGTACTGGTCCTCGTATAGTCTTTCGAAAAGCTGCCACATTAGGTAATCTTTTGTCACCAAGTATGCTACAGCCTGATACCCATAAGAAAAATAGAATATCACTATTTCCTACATTACAGGGTTCGTTCAAATGCGGGCACTGAAAATTTGTCCATTTATGAGAAAATCTACACATTTTTCCAATTGTAATGAAACACGTAATTTTAAAATCAGATCCTTCATGTCCTGTCAGACATCTTTTGTAGTGTATGTATTACAATGTGGATGTAAGAAACAATACGTTGGTCTCACAAGTAGAGTGCTCAAGATTCGTATCTTAGAGCACCTGAGACTTATACATAATCACGATACGATACATCCAGACCTATACATTTCAACACTTGTCCATTGGGTTCAGTGAGTTCATTACAATGTACAGGCATTGAGCATATTCTTTTACCTCCTCGTGGAGGAGATCGGAAGAAAATCTTGTATCAACGAGAGGCTCCTTGGATTTTTGCTCTGAATACACTGCAACCCAATGGACTTAATCTGGAATGGGATTTACGTTGTTTTTTATAATATAACAGTATATGCATCCTATTGTCTCAAAAGGTTTTCATGATATACCGTGTGACTTCCTTTTTTTCTTAACAGTAAAGAATTTCCTAAGATGCTTTATTAGTTATTCACTGTATCTGTTATCTATCCTTCCTTCCGCTTCCCTTCCCCCTCCCCCTTCCCCCCCTCCCCCCCTCCCCCTTCACCGTGTCTGTTATCCATTTTTCTTTCTGCTTCCTTTCCCCCTCCCTTCCTCCCCCTCCCTTCCCCCTCCCCTCTTTTCTCCCCCCTCCCCCCCCATTCCCTTTCCCCATTCCCTCATTCATTCCCTATGCCTATAATATGACTCCAATAGCAGTCTAGCCTTATTGCTTAAATTTTGAATTTTTAGGTAATATGCATTGAGATATGCTTCACCTATATCAATGGAACATAGACTGCATGGTTAACAATGGAGTCATAAAAACAGGGGTGTTATTTCATTCAAATTTTGCAAGCAGTTTTTTAAGCTTTTTTAAGCTTTTTTAAGCTTTTTGTACCTTCATGTGTATTGATTAGATATAGCAAGAGTTAAACTGCAGTGATCTGTGGCTAATGCATGTTTAACCTTATATACACAGGGCATAATGTGATTTATATCACTATCCTTACCTGCATCATAAATGTGAATTGCATTTTTTCATGAAGGGGTTAATTACTGTTACCCGTTTTTCGCGGGCTTTTTACTTTAAATGTTCAGGCAACACCACGTCTTCCCACTCCAAGACGAAGCCCTATTCTAGAGGGTGAAACGCGTAGAGGGGGAGATCGTAGTGTAGCCCTAGTATAATTATGTGCCAATAAAGTTTTTTGCATCATCCGGGACCTAGTGGAGTTTTGTCATGCTCAGTGGCGCCCTTACCTCACACAATCAATCTTTGAAGTTTGAAAGGACCAGAGATTTTTTCTGTGAATTTTTTTTAATGCTTTTTGCCTACAAACAGTCTGAGCAACTTAAAAAAAAACAAAAAAAACTCTCAGGCAGCAGAGACCAGAGTTAAAGTGATACACACCACTGAAACTTATACTGCACTGAAACTTACAAAACCACAGATGGACTTTTTTCCCCAATCCCAAGAGGAGAGAGACTGCTGAAGCAGCTAAACATTATTTTCATATCACAAAGTGTAATATGGTCATTGAAATAGGGGTTTTGCCTTCCAGCCATAGTCAGGGTTCAAGAAGTGAGTCAGCCCTTAAAAAGGAATAGGTGTTTGTTGTTTTCAAAAGTTTCACTGAAGCAGTGAATACAGATGGTGACCCACGTGTGGTACTGATTTTGCAAATAAAGATTGCCACACCGCATAGGGCTACTAGCTGTGAATGGAGTATATGCTGAAAAGTGTGAAAATTGATACAAGATTGTGCTGAAGCAGCCGAATTTTTAGCAAACAAATGCTGAGTGTAAAATTGCCCTATAGGGGAAAAAGGGATTGATGAACTGTGTAAAAGGTATTTTAAAGCCAATTGCTGAGTGTTTAGTCACCGGGAATTAAAGAAATAGTCCACTGCAAAGAATGTTTTTTTTTTCTGCAAGTAAAAAAGTCTGCCTATATATATCTTGTGAGCAAAACAGACACCCAAAGTGTGAAGTGTGAATGCCATAATACCCAAAGATAAGACTGAAAATTACTGAACTCAGGCAGAAAAGCAAATGCTGTTGCTGAAGCAGAGGGATTGTGCCTAGCAAGTAAATGGTGTAAAGCAAACAGAAGTTTTTACCTAGCAACCACACATTCAGCATACCTAATGAGAGATTACACCTAGCAAGTAAATGGTTTAAAGCAATTGACTTTTTTACCTAGCAACTGCACATCTTGTATACCTGATAAGAGAAAATGCATGCACAGAACTGCTGATATTGAAAAAAAAATTTCCCAAGAAAGAAAAGTTTACAGAGATGCCTGTGAGAGCTACGACCTCTACAAGCAAAATATGCCCATCTGTTGGACTACCACAATTGGGGGTTCTAGCAAATACAGTGGCAACAGCTGCAATAGCGCCTCCTGAGGTCAGGAAGAAAATTACACCTGATAGCTTAAAAATGGAGGACAAGATGCAGCGTTCCTGTAATGAACCCTACCCCATGGAAGAGTGGCCCTTCCAGTCCAATAAAGAGGAAGACATCTCTTACGGGGAACCCGAACCGAGTAACACCCACAAAACAACCCAAGAATGGTGGGGGTGCCTGAACTCGGCACGAACAGAAAAGACCGCCCTCTATGATGACGAATATGGTCGACAAGAGAAAGAGCGGGAGCAGCAGATCACCCAATATTTCTGTCAGCTAAAGCAACTGCAAGAAAAGCCTGGCGTATATAATGAAGCTGCTAAAGTATCAAATAAAGAAGGAGACCCCAATATTCCTGATGGGACAGAGTCATCCAAAACAAAAAAGCGGAAAAAGAAAAAGAAAAGCGGTTCTTCACTTACCGTGGAAGGAACAGACACATCCGCAGATCCTTTGGAGGTAAAGGGGGACCGAGTTGCCCTGCAGCCTAGAGAAAATGGAGAATTCGTCCTGCGGTTAACCGAATATCCAGAGGGCCCAAGGCAGAAGTCATGTACCCCAAAGAAGTCGATATCCGGTGCCAACAGTGAGGAACCCTCAACCAACCATCCCAGGGAAGTGGAGCCGGAACCAGTGAGTGACGATCCCTTGACCAGCCCTGAAGATGCCCTGAAAAATGCCCTGAAAAATGCCAGGCATGACTGTGATATGCTCCGTGAACAATTGAAACAAAAGGAAGATGGTTACACAGAGCTACAGAAAAATAACGTGAAGCTACAGGAATATGTGCTCGCAATGTACTTTTTAGCCAGGACAGAATTGGACGATCTCAAGACTGAGCTAGATACTGCAAATGCTACTATTTCCGCCATGAATGAAAAGCAGAGCCAATCTGATAAAATGGTGGCTATGCTAAAGTGGAAGTATGAGGAGGCACTGAAGCAGATGACATTCTTCCAGCAAGAGGTTCACACTCTTCGCATAGAGCTGAATGTCTCACAACAGGAGGTCAACAGTGTCCGGATAGAGGTTGACGTATCTCAGAAAGAGGTTCAGACACTCCGCAGAGCACTGGATGCCTCACATCATGAGACCAACAGCTGCCGCACAGACCTGGAAGTTTCCAGAAAGGAACTACACAGTCTCACTGAGGAGCTGGACATTGCTAAAGAAACTATTGGTAATCTTGATACAGATCTCAAAGTCTTTCAGAAGGAGCTTTAGACCCTCAACCTAGAGAAGGAAGTCTCACGCCAGGAGATTGTCATTCTCAAAGCAGATGTGCGTAAATGGAAGGAGGACTGCAAAGAGGCCCTGACGAATACAGAGACTGAAAAAGGAGAAAATTTAAGTTAAAAAAAGAAAACTTAAAACTGAAAGAAGAAAATTTTCAGTTGACAGAAGAAGTCAAGGAAAAGTTTGAAGCAGAGCACCGACTGCAGAACCAACTGCAAGGTCTGCGTATACACCTCCAGTATGCTGAGGAGAAGCAGCAAATGCTGCAGGAAGAAAAGCTGCAGGCTGCTAAAGAGGTACAAGCGCTGCAGGAATGCCTGAATACCCAGTACGTCCCCACAGAGCAGTATGAGGAGCTAAAGGCCACGCTGCATGTCACCAGAGAATCATTGGAGACGGAGATTCAATACCAGGTGACTCTGTATGAGAGGGAGCGTGAGAAGGCTCAGAAACTGAAGCAAGAGCTGGAGAGACAGAGAGACTGTTCCATTCCCTTGAGTCAGTACACCAAGGAGAAAACAGACGCAGCGGCAACCTTGACAACAAAAATTACAGAGCTCCAGAATATGAAGGAAACACTGATACAGACTCGGAGAAAGCAAAGTGCGCAGATAAATTCCCTAAGAAGAGACTTGCAAGACGCACTCAAAAATCAGGGATCTCTCGCGGATGAGATTACAGTCCTACAAGGAGAAGTATTGACCCTGACTAAGCGTCAGTATCCCACAGCCTCAAAAACCCATGAAGACAAGGGTACAGAGAGAGCTGGGAATACCGCTCATCTGAAAGACAAGGTTGCAAAATTTGAACCACCTAAACAAGCACTAGCAAAACCTTCAGCCACCCAGCAGGCAATAAAAGAAGGTACACGTGCTGAATTAAAACCAGAAGAATCCTTAGCTGATGAAGCTGAAAAGATGGGACATTCTCTGGAAGTGGGTGTGGAATTGCAACTTAATCTCAAAGAGGCTGAACTAGCAACCCCATTGAGTGGGAAAAGGGCAGAGCGACAGCTTCAAGAGCGGAAAATTCAAAGGGCTGTTTTTAAATGCTCTGCAACTGCTGCCATATAGTATTTATTTATTTATTTATTTATTTATAAAATATTTTACCAGGAAGTAATACATTGAGAGTTACCTCTCATTTTCTAGTATGTCCTGGGCACAGAGTAAAACAAATAATACATGGTTTCAAGTACAGTTACATAAATGAACAAGGTATACATTATATACAAAACATTGCGTGCACAGTTAAAGAAAATATATATTATGAGTGTATGAAACAGTTACAG
>NC_134483.1:64806444-64978303 GCF_040206685.1 Ascaphus truei
GAAAGGGGAGACGGGGAGGAGAGGGGGGGGAGAGAAAGGGGAGACGGGGGGGAGAGAAAGGGGAGAAAGGGGAGCGGGGGGGAGAGAAAGGGGAGAGGGGGGGAGAGAAAGGGGAGAGGGGGGGGAGAGAAATGGGAGAGGGGGGGGGGAGAAAGGGGAGCGGGGGGGAAAGGGGAGCCGGGGGGGGGAAAGGGGAGCGGGGGGAAGGGGTGTGGGGGGGGAAGGGGTGTGGGGGGGGGGAAGGGGAGTGTGGGGGGTGGAGAGCAGTGGGCATATGTATTGTCATAATTAATGTATGTGCATGTCCCCCCCCCCCTCCGTGCGTCCGTCCCCCTGCTGGTTCAGCTGGTGCCCCCCCTCACGTTCTCCGTGACTCGGCCCCCCCCCTCCCCGTGACTTCCCCCCCCCCCCGTTCCGTGTGACTCTTGGCTGCCCCCCCCCTGTTCCCCGTGACTCGCGTTCCCCCCCCCCCGTGGCGCCCGCTTGGTCCCCCGATGTGGCGTCGGCTGAGTGAGGCGCGTGCAGGCGGCGGCAGGAAGCGCCCTCTGTGGGCCTGTGTGGGCCTGAGGCGCGAGGCTGTTACTGGCGCCATAAGCTGAGGCTGAGGCGGGACGCGCAGTGAGTTACCTGAGTGGGAGGTAGCGCCGGGGAGGTAAGGGAGCGGCTGGGGTAGGAGGGCCGCACTTCCCGTCCGGAGCCGGTGCAGGGCGGCGCACGTGATGGGGGGGGGGGCGGCGCACGTGATGGGGGGGGGGCGGCGGACAGAGGGTGAGGAGGGGGGGGTGAGGGGCTCCGGAGCAGCATCGTGCGGTGGATGTTCGGGTGAGTGTTGGGGGGGGGGGTGAGGGGCTCCGGAGCAGCATCGTGCGTGGATGTTCGGGTGAGTGTTGGGGGTGAGTGTTGGGGGGGGGGGGGGTGAGGGGCTCCGGAGCAGCATCGTGCGGTGGATGTTCGGGTGAGTGTGGGGGGGGGGGGGTGAGGGCTCCGAGCAGCATCGTGCGGTGGATGTTGGGGGGGGGGGGTGAGGGGCTCCAGAGCAGCATCGTGCGGTGGATGTTCGGGTGAGTGTGGGGGGGGGGGTGAGGGGCTCCGACAGCATCGTGTGGGTGATGTTGGGGGGGGTGAGGGGCTCCGGAGCAGCATCGTGCCGTGGATGTTGGGGGGGTGAGGGGCTCCGGAGCAGCATCGTGCGGTGGATGTTTGGGGGGGTGAGGGGCTCCGGAGCAGCATCGTGAGGTGGATGTTCAGCATCGTGCGTTGGATGGTGGGGGGGGGTGAGGGGCTCCGGAGCAGCATCGTGCGTTGGATGGTCGGCAGCATGAGTTTTGTGTTGGTGGAGGGGGGGGGGGTTGAGGTGCTCCGGAGGAGCATTGTGCTGTAGATGTATGGGTGAGGGGGTGGGGTGGTTTTGGGTGTGCTCCAGGGATGTTCGGGTGAGGGGGGGGGGTGTGATGGAGCATCGTGCGTTGTATGTTCAGCAGCGTGCGTTTGCTGTTCGTGTGAGGGGGGGGGTGATGGAGTATGTTTGGGTGAGGGGGGTTGGTGATGGGCTGCAGTAGCGGGAGAGCTGTGGCGTGCGTTCGTAGTGTGCATGAGGTTGTGGGGGTGGTGGTGGAGGGGGGTGCATGAGGTTGAGGGGGGGTGGTGGTGGAGGGGGTGCATGAGGTTGGGGGGGGTGTTTGTAAGAGGCAGTGTTGCGCTGCTTGTTCGTGCGGTGTGTGGAGGTGAATGTTGATCTAGAGATTCTGTACCTGATCTGTGGTAGCAGGGCGGTGAGGGTTTTGTGGGTTGAGAGGTCGCCCCAGAGCAGTGAGGATTGTCAGTGAGGGGTGGGACAGTGGGGTGAGGGGTGGGGACAGTGTGGCAGTGGGTGTTGGCCGAAGGCCAATGAGAGTCATGTGAGGGGTGGGACAGTGTGGTGAGGGGTAGGACAGTGTTGAGGTGGAGTGACAGGCCAAAGGTGCAATGCGATTGGCCCTAGGGACGACAGGGGCATGCAGACAAACATACAGACATTTCAGAAATATATAGTAGATGTCACCACCCCTAAAATATATCCTTAACACCAATCAGTTTGAAGGTCATTATGAATGAAAGAGGTACTAGTGCCAGAGCCAACAGGATTAAAACCCACAACCCCACCATTCAGGGCAGCAGCTCTTGCATTGAACTAACCCAGATGCTGACAAATGCTGTTTTCACAGCATAGTTTCGAGTTCTGCTACTCACACCTGTAGCCCCCACCCCTTAGCTTCCTTTAACGCAGGTAAAATAATAAATTCAATTATATATGTATATTTTTAAACAAATCAATTCTGTAATAATAGATAATAATAAAAAAAATATTATTCAACGCTTAATGTCATTTTTTATAAGGTTTAAGGCATCCTTTGATTTTTATAGCTGGTTTTAGCCACCTCCCAAGCAGTGCTAGATATGTTGCAACTCTTACTGTTTGTGATCAATTATTGTCAATGTCCCCAGCAGTTTGAGCAGTATACTGTAAAAATAGATAATGTACGCAAATAATATAAGCATACATTGTAGCTGCTGAGCTATACTGACTGAAGGATTGATTTAAACAAAAGGCGGCCATTTTGTTAGGCACACAATCAGGATAATGACAGATTTATAATATGAGCAGCAAACAATTGCCAGCTTGGGTAAGAATGTACAATTATACATTGTCACATGCTTTACATATAATTATAACAAAAAAATGAAAAAAATAAAGGTGGAAAGCAGTATTGTTGTTTAAAAGCAGACCATTTCCACTTTCTGGTTGCCAGTTCCTTTGCATAAAATTGAGCACACCTGAGACACCTGAGAGATATGGGGACATTGGCAGCTTGCTATTTTTCTGGGTTTAGTTCAATGCTGGAAGTGGTGGCCTCAATAACAGGGATGTGGGTTCTAACCCTGTTGGGCTGACACTAGTACCTCCATCATCACAAGGGCCTTTAGATTGATTGATTGGTGTATAGGGGTGGTGACTTATGCTAATGGCTATATAAAAGTATATATAAAAAATCTCCCAGGGTGCCTCAGCTGTGTTCATTTTTCAGCCAAGGCAACTCTCCCTAATTTATTTTGAGGGAGGGTTTGATGGGACATATATATAATTGGAGATACAATAAATTAAGCAAGTCCCCACCCCAGGCCTCGGAGGGAGGAAGCTCCACCCTATGGTCATCTTGCATCTAAAGCAAGTACAAATCAGGTGGTTTGCCACTTTTTATAGAAGCGGTTTAGATAGATGTGATTTGTCGTTTTTTCACATATTTCATTACGGCTTCTTGTGAACATGCCAAAATGTGCGATTTGGCAATGACAAATTTCGAGCTACCGATGTAGCCACATGGTGGGTTATGCTGCCCTCACGAAATCCGCTATGCTCACCTTTATACTCCTGTGTGCTTACGGAGTCCATAAGGAAACTATGACTAATCAGGATAAACACAGTGTTAGTCCGGCTTCTGAATGGGACTCCTGTTGTGTGAATCCTTCCAGGCCACATCAGTCTGTAAGAGACGTGCATTGACAGTAAACAGAATCAGTAACTCTCCCTGCGCGCCTCTAACAGGCGATCGCATGGCTTTTATTTTAGGACCCCATGTGTCCCGAGTTACAGACCCTGGTATGCGGTGCCAGTATCTCTCTGTATTGTTTAAATCTACTGTGTCACGTGACCGGGACATTTAAATTTTACGGAGATACCGGCACCCCATACAGGGGCATGTAGCTCTGGAAGCAGGGGTTCCCGGGACTGAAATTAATGTGGTTCAGCTACGGAGACCCGTTGCTTCTGTGTTATTAAAATAAAAGTAGTGAGATCGCCAGTTAGAGGCGGTGGGGGAGAGTGACTGATTCTGTCTACTCTCAATGTGTTTCTCTTACAGAACTGATGCAGCCCGGTAGGATTCACACAGCGGGAGTCCCATTCAGAAACAGGGACAGCCGCTGTGTTAATCCTGATGGGCCATTACTGCCTGCCGAGCAGTGTGCTGGGGATGGTCAACTCTTGGCATGCTGTGTACCAGTACATGCTATGCAGCATCTGATAGATACAAGTGGCTGCAATCAGTACTAGAAAAAGCCTCAATATTTCCTGAAGCAGCAGTCCAGTCCTCTCTAAACTCCAATAGCTGAACCCCTCTTAAAGGGGGTTTCTTTTGGTTTTATAGAATGTGACATGACACTTTAACATGAAAAACCATATGGAGCTAGTCACCAAAAGAATAATCAGATCAAAAAAGGCAAAGTTCAATTTGTTTGTATAGGATATCAAACTGTAATCATAGCAAGAAGTGTCAAAATTATTTCCAGCAGAAAAATGCATAATTATCTGTAGCCCTGACTGGTTTTGGGCTACCAGTCTGCCTCCACCTGGCAGTAAGTCCTAGTAAAAGCAGGCTTGCCAGGAGTAATCATGGGTTTTCCCTACTTCTATGCAGCCTCAGTGAGTCACAGAGAAGGCGGTGCAACCAGGCCTTGTGTCCAAGCAGGGGCACAGGGCTGGTTCTTGCTTTGCAGTACTTAATGAGCTGCATTTCCTGATTTAGTTCAGTTTGCCTCTACCTTTGATAGAGGTCAGTCTACCCAATCTGTGACCCTCCCTTAGGGGAGTG
This sequence comes from Ascaphus truei, assembly GCF_040206685.1. Taxonomy (NCBI): domain Eukaryota; kingdom Metazoa; phylum Chordata; class Amphibia; order Anura; family Ascaphidae; genus Ascaphus; species Ascaphus truei. The sequence goes on from NC_134483.1 coordinate 64,811,073, forward strand.
GTGGGAGACTATTCCTCCTACTACACCGGGGGGTAGGGGAAGAGCAAGGACTGCTCCTGGTGCCCTTGGCTGGGAGTGAAGGTGCAGGGACGTCCTGAGGGTGAAGGCCCTAGCTCTATTGATGGTTGCTGTGTATGCTGGGTGAAGCCTGCAGTGTGAATAAAGTGTTCCTATTTTCATACCTTCCTGTCTGAGACTGCAATCTATCAGGGGGAAGGCTAAAGAAACTCTCCTACAAGGTATTACTCCCCACATCCCTGGAGCCTGTACGAGATGGAGGTGCTTTACGGTTCAATTTATGCCCCATTTGTGCCTGTTCTGACATCCCCTACCACCATGCGGGAGACTCAGATCTACTGTGAGCCAGAAGGTATGCACCACCACACTCCATGTAGCAGCAACATCTCCCAGAGGGGGGGAGGGGGCGGGGGAGTCATATGGGCTACATATCCAAGAAAATACACATAGGAAATTTGGTATAGACAAGAAATTGCAAATGTGAGAAAAACCTCACCAGTCATATGAGAAGTTCCAGACTGGCTCCATAAGAAAGAGACTCAATGTTTCAGGCTGCAAAAGTGCACTTTGTTTTTGCAGTCCAGAACGTTGAGTTTCTTTCCTAAAGTCTTAGCCTTGAAATTATCTTATATACTGGTGAGATTTGTTTCATATTTGCAATTTTTTGTTTATGCCATGTTCCTGTGTATATTTTCTTGTATGCTTATACTGCATGTTTCTACTTGTTTTAATATTGACACTTCAACCTATGATTACATTTTTAGAACCTATAAAAACTCATTCAAATTGACCTTTTTTGGTCTGGTTATACTTTTTCGTGATTTTTGCTCCATTTTGATTTTCAGTTACTTTGTATTTGATGGTGTTGTGGAACACCTTCCGAACATTTATATTTTTATATATACTACAGTACAGTATACTCTCTGAATTCTTTAAATTCAGGAGAGTTGTGTGATTGGGTACTCATCATTACTGATTTTACACTGCAGCATAACAAAGGGAAAATATCCTTTTTTTTTGTCATACCAAATTAGACTTTGACAAAGATAGGGGATGTTATCTATATTGGATTCAAATATACCAATGCATAGTGGCGTCTGGCAATTTATCAATTTTTGTGTCATCTCTTCCCTGTTTCCCCCATTTCTTAACCTATGAAGAAGAAACTTTTGTAGACTTGTTCTTACTTTGATGAAGTCTCATGTTGAACTACTTCCCCCCCCCCCCCCCCCCCCCATTTTTACATGTTCAGCACCTCAACACAACTTAATTTTCCCTTTAAATTTTATAAAAAATATTGTTGAAAAAATCCTGGGGATCTGAATAAGAAGCTTGTGAGGCAATTCATTAAGCAGCATCCACCACTCCTTGTTAGTGGCCTCAGCTGTGCCTGGTAATGTTCAAATTCTCTGCTTCCCATTTGCAAACCATGACTTTATTTGTGTAAGCCCTTTTGGGACATGCTTTTATAATACTTTCCAGGAAATATTGATATTCCTGTTGATTGAATAAATGTTTTCTATATTTTTTAACGATGTCTAAAGGTTAGATATCCTGTGTTTTTTCTCCCAAATTATTTAACATTTTTAACAGATATCAGTTTGAAGTGCTCAAAATGTTATCTCATCTGTACTATTGTACAACATGAGATCCATCACCAGATAATTATAGCTCAAATTTGTTCTCCTTCTTTCACTCCTCTAAAAACTACTAGGTCCTGGTCTAATATTTACAAAACTTTTTCCAATTTTACCCATTTACAATACTGTAGATCTATTCTAGTGTTGTTTCTTGTACATATACATTCTATTGCATTCTTATCTTTACTTTCTGCATGTTATTATAATGATATTCAATGTTAATAAATAAAAGAGAACACGATAATTATTAACAATGTATCACACAAATGGTTTATCATTTCCGGGTCCCATCATGGTGCGCACAGGAGGTCCTCTTTATGGCGTCCTAATGTTGAGAGGTGTCTTCAGTACAGTAAGCACCCTGCTCCCATGTTGGCCTCCCCTAAGTGCTCTTTTGGTCAGCGATGCAGTGTAAAAGTGCGACCCACAGACTGGAAGAGAGATGCTATAGTGAGATACCCCACCTGGTCATCTCTCTGTCTCAACGTTGGACGCTTAGGGATGGGGTCAATAACCAACAGGTTTCACCTGTTAGCCTTGAAGCCCTTGTAGGACTCTCTGTCTTCCCTTCTATATCTCCTTTCTCAATTTATTAATACTGCTTGCAGTATATTGTACCTCATTGGCAGCTGGGGCTTAGAATGAAGATCATCTCCTAGAAACTATACATGAAGACTTTATCCGGCCAGGGGCTGGAACACATCAGTATTGTCTTGGTCCAAATTCCCTTCTTGTGTCAGGTATGAGGGAGGAAGTATAGGGGTAGGCTCTTCCCCTTCCACTGATATAATGGCTGCACTGCTCAATTTATTGGTTAATTAAGAAGATAGGGGCTTGCAGTATGCAGTTTAATGGGCAGCTAGCTGGGAACCCTAATGTATGTTTTGTGTTTTCATTGACAGCCGGTGTAGGTTGGGGTTTGTAACAGGGACTTATCACTGTTTAAAAAAACGCTGCTTCTAGTGGTCTGAAAATCCAGCAGAGAGATTAATGGCCGCTAGTCAATTAAACAGCTCCACCTAGGTAATCAGAGGAGGGTAAAACACTCCCTACTGGGGACAGACCAAGAGACTCCTTAGCACAGACACACTGTGCTGACATAAAGAGATGAAGTCTTGAGTACACAGAAGAGCTGTGCTGATAACAAGACACCTGATCTCTTTTTCTAGACCCACCTAGATTCAGAGACTGCAACAAAGTGCCCTGCATACAGGTACCTCTTGAGACTTTGGAGTGAAAGGTGGGTATGGGGCTTCCCCCCCCCCCCCTCCAGCTTTGCAGGTAGGGACTGGGGAAGTAAGTTAGCCCTTACACAGGGGTATGTGTTTGTGTTTTGTATTATGTTTTGCCTTAAAATGCTGTTTAAAGTGACAGACTAAATAAAGCCATGTTTAATTTCCCCCAAAACGGTCTCCCTTAGTATACCTGTGCACAGGTCTCTTACAGGGTTCATGTCCAAGTTCAGGCACAAATTAACTCTTTGTGTAAAGATATAATCCTGCCTTCAGAAGGTGAGAGCCCCAGTGTCAAGGAGTACAATTGGGTAGGTTGCAACAAAGTGCAGCAAAACTGGTGCATTCAGGAACAGTGCTACAATGCCCATACCCTAACATGGTTGAGGTGGGGATGATGCTTTTACCATCGATTTTACTATTCATTTTAAAGGAGGGGTTAGCAAGGTTTGCGGCAAAAATTGAAAATCAGTGTAAGAGCTCATTTAAATTAGTGACAGCTAAGCTAAGAAAGGAGGTCTCATTAGGTCAAATAGTAGGTCCCTTTCTGGTCTCCACCCATAAAGATTTCTGAGTATCCCCGTTAGGTGTCATCCTAAAGAAGGAGTTGAGAGCATTCTGCTTTACTCAATGATTGTCTTTTCCACAGAGTGGGTCTGTTAACCAATAGAAGCCAGTTGGAGCGTTGTTACAATGTATCGTGCCCTCTGTTCAGACACGCTGACGCAATGACGTCAGAACGACGACCTGACGCATGTTTCTCATCATATGATGCTTAATCTTAAGTAACAGGAGCCACGCCAGTAGATCTACTTATATACCCTCGCTGTAGTCATGGTGAGCAGCGTAAATAAATCAATTTAACTATTTAGAGGTAAAGGAGTGGAAAACATTCACATTCTCATTTTTTAGAGTGGTAGTATCCTTCAATGCTCTATTGTTGCCATTGTTAACATATTTAGTATACCTACCCTATTTTAGTAGATGTCGTTAGGTCATTTAACACAGTTAACACTTAGTATATGGTGACATTATTCCTTAAGTATAGTAGAATAATTTGAATGCAGACAAAAGTCTAGGTTCTGAAATATGACTTCGATAAAAGTGAAAGTAAGTAATATTAATGATAGATTCATACACATTGATTTTAAATATTTTATCATCAAAAATGTGTATAAAGTAACAGAAAATACTGAAGCTTTTTGATGCAGTTAGGAAACAAAAAACAGCGCAAAACCGCATCGTGAAATATATCAAAATATAATTATATATTAGAAAAGGTGAGTATTAGGCGTACATCATATAAAAAGAACAAACGCATTGAGTGCATATAGCACAACAGGTTACCACTCGACAGCAGGTATCGTAAATTACTGGCAATCACAGCTGTGAAGATTTGTTACTTCTGCCTCACGTCCTCGATGCAGATTGTTACTGGAACTCCGTCAGTCCGGTAGTTCAGCCTCGTCAGAGGAGGAATCCTCTCGGTGATGTCGGCGTGTGTAGTCACATCGAGGAACCGCGTCGCAGCCGAATGACGTCACAACGACACGAGTGATAGTCTCTTCCATACATGTGGTACGTGAATCAATCTAAAGCGGAGCAAAGTCCCAATCGCACCAGAACAATGGGAATAGAGCTCAGAGTCACGATCTCAATGACTAAAATAGCCACCAAACAGGGGCATAAGGGCTATGGTCGTACCAATAGAAGTATATTATCCTACGCGTTTCGTAGCTGACGCTACTTCATCATGGAATAGTTTAGCAATGGCTGTCGTTGGCATTAAATACACCTCCCGCCTTCCGTATTGGACGGTCACTGATTGGTCACAGCCAATCGGGTTGAAATGGGAGGCAATCCATGTAGGCTGACAGCCCTTGCTAATAATCAATACACATGCATAGAACATAATAGTACCTGGCTGAGTAAATCGCAAATAAAAGGATGCTCATCCTGTAAGGTGTGCACGTCTATGTTACCCACAAATAAATTCCTTAACTGGGATGAGACAAAGGAATTTGACATTCGCCTATTTATGAATTGCAAATAGACAGGGATAATTGATATGGCACAATGTGTCTGTAAGACAAAATACATAGCAAAGACCACCCGTCAACTCCGTAGAAGGGTTTTAGAACATCTGGGAGCAATTAGAAACAAACTGGGCACTGCAGTTGCTCACCATATCAGTATCAACCATAACAGAGATGCCAGCTGGCCGAAATTTATAGCCATTGATTGTGTGGTTCCAACTAATAGAAGGGGCAATTGGGACAGATAAATATTAAAATGAGAGACTAGATAGATATACCAATTAGGCACATTGGCCCCTCAAGACCTTAATGAGGGCTTCCAATTCTCTCCTTTTATTGAATAAAATCAACATTATTACCCCTCATCCCCTAGCCATTCTGGGTCAAAAGTGATATTCTTTATACGCTCTTGGTACTCGTCTTAGATATCACTAATTACTTTGTCAACCCAATAATTGATTTTTACCATTTATGCCATCTGAACAGCAGTCTGTTTGGGCATCCACTGATCAAGATGTACAGAGAGACAGTATAGACCACCCTGCTCCTTGATATATTCATATATGGTGGGCTCTGTTAATTGTACTTCACAGTAGGTGGGTTGTTTATCATGGCTGTTTATTCCTTGAACCTTCCAATCTCCTCAGAAGAAATTGCACAAGCCATAAAAGAATACAAAAAACGAAGGCCCCAGGGTTTTACGAATTTCCATTATAAAATGTTTTTTTATAAATACCTTGTTCCTCAGCTAAAGCTTATTTTACACTTTTTCGGAGGATATGGCAATACCAGATTATATGACCACAGCCAATATAGTCCTAATCCTTAAAAAATACAAGGTCCCAACCTCTTGTCCGAGCTGCCACCCAATCTCCCTCATCAATGCAAACATCAAATTGTTCTCTAAATCCTAGCTTCTCACTTAAACAAATTTATGGTGCAACTGGTTCATCATGAAAAAAATATACATACAGATGCAGCGGCCATAATTTTACGAAATCATGTGGTTGATACCTCGGAATACCCATGTGATGGTGCGGGATTACTTCCAACCATACTGCCTTAAGACGTGAGTGCAGGCGGGTGCATAAAATGGCATTTTAGTGTTCTCGCTTTTAAACACCTGAAATTGACACAGTAGCACAGTAGCACAGTACGGTACACATTACAATGCATTCATTTCATTGCATATAATTGCACACAATCCATAAAATTCAAACAAAGCAACCTCGATAAACATGCGTGCCTGGGGCGATCGGCTACGTGGAGTACAGCAGCGCACACGAAAAGGCGCCATGATGCCTTAAAATAACGTCTGTTACATCTGTAGAATAGTGGACCTGACCCATAAAGCTAACTCCTATGGGACACCTACGCTGCTCCTTTTCCTGGATGCTGAAAAGGCATTTGATCGGCTGGAGTGGCAGTTTTTAATAAATGTCCTTCAACATATAGGAGTTGGTGGGATGTTTCTGATGGGTGTCAGGGGCCTCTGTCAATTTACGTCTGCTAGTGGCCAGCGATACGGAGTATAAAATATCTTTTTTCGTGGACAGTGTTATTTTGTCTCTAACCCAGCCCTTGACCTCTCTCCCTAACTTGTTCCAGCTCATAGGGCAGTACGGAGCCATGTCGGGATTCAAGATAAATCAATGCAAGACTCTGACTATGGAAATTAAACTTTTCAGGCACCTGACAGTATGATCAACTCCCTTTTTAATTTATCACTGGACAGCCCTGCCGGGAAGGCCCACTTTGGGTCTCTCCAGATCAGAAAACAAACAGATAAACCATATTCAAATAGCAGCGCGATGCTGTGTGACGGCATATTGGAGAAAGCCCACCGCCCGGGCCCTTAACATGGTAAAACATAGAATCTGATATGTGGTACAGATGGAGAAAATTACTGCGTTTCATCTAGAACGCTTCAACCACTATACGAAAGTGTGGGGACCCTGGTTAGCATCAGGATCAATAGGCCCAAGTGGCATGAGACTGGCATTCCTGTAGATGAGCAGGACCAAACATTACCACAATGAGATTTGTGGGGCTGGAGATGTCAAAGTTGGACACGGGGCAGCCAACCTAGCTTTCTGTTTTTTTTTTTTTTACTTTATTTTTCTCTGTATATCTCTGTATATCTGTTTCATTCTTTGTTTATCTATTTAGTTTACTGTATATTTCCCATCCCAACCTTCATTTTATTTTCCCCCTCACCTCATTAGAGTTAGAAACATACTGTATATGGGTGAAACTAAGGGGGATTGCAAGAGTCTATCTGTGGCTCACTTGTATAGACGTAACATGGTACCACAACATCTTGTTGGTGACCCACTCTTATGTTTATCCAAGTAATATCTTATGATGTTGTTATTATGTTCCCATGTGCTCCCTTTCCTTTTCTGTACCCCATAGACATTTGAAAAATACATAGTTTAAAAAAAAACAAGTATAAACATGTTAAACCACATCTGAAAGTTTGATTGTTTCCTTTGCTTTCATGTACAATGGGTACTTCACACAGGAAAGAGTAGAGGATTGTTGGGCTTGTGTTTACACCACTGCTTCTCATTCTTATTTTTTCTCCACAGGACACCCCTTTTGCTATGATTCACTTGCTGGGGTACCCAATCATTTTATCCATTGACACATTTTTTTGAGTTTTAATAAAACTGGGCAGTAACTGAAAATAAGTATCTAATGACAATATCATTTTACACTTACAATTACAGTATTATCATAATTAACTTTAAATGTAATTATTCATATGCAAATGGAATTGTGCAATTCAGTGTTTCTGTTAATTTAAATGCAATGCAAAATCTTTCAGCAATACATTCATAAAACATTGCAGCATTTGGGCTGATACAGAAAAATCAATTAGGTTTTTTTCCACACGTACCCCTTAAGTTAGTCTGAGGCACGCCTAGGTGACATGACACCCTTGCTGAAACACTGCTCTATCCCCACATTTTTGTTTCAAAGAATTAATCACCTAGTTTTAACCTACCAAATACATTATTGGCATTGCTATTAGTTGAGTTTAAACCAAGTGTGTATGTGATATTTACACAAATATGTTGTGCTTAGTAAATCTTTCATTTCTTCTTGCATTACCTTGTCTTGTGAATTAAAGGTTACAATCAGAACAATTTCAAGACACTTTTCGTATTGTAACATCAAGCAAACTACATTAAATAGGTGTTATTGTGGCATATATTTTATTCTCATAAAAAATGTACAGTATGTGTGAATGTATGCCTCACTAGAATAGGCATTACAACTAAATTGTCGTGGGATTCTACTGTATGTAAAACCTGGATTATTAATTTATTTTGTGAATGTGTTTCTACCAAGGCACAGTGTCAATGTGCAGCAGTGCATTGTATCATGAAGCCCGAATTATACAGATGAGCAAGTAGTTTTTTTTCCAGCCCACTACTGCTTTTCACAAATTGCTAGCATGACCTATTAAATCTGAACACTAGTATTTAGTTATCTATATCTTAAGTTTATGTGATTTTTTTGTAAAGCCACCTAAGTTCATTGGTTGAACAGCAGTCCTGTGAAAAGTTGCATTATAGTAAATAAAATCCAGGTTATTCCAATGAAAGATACAGACATTAGTGAAAAAGTAGTTATTGCCAATGAAGTTCACCAATGTTGCATAGAAGCCCTGCCAATGAAATTTCGGCCAAGCTTTAGCTGTCGGACAGATGGCTTCACATTTGACTCTAGAATACTTTGTTATACAGAGGAGTTCATGGTCGACTCAATGACTGCAAGGTTCCCAGGTCCTGTGGCTGCAAAACAAGCCCAAATCATCACCCCTCCACCACCGTGCTTGACAGTTGGTATGAGGTGTTTGTGCTGATATGCTTTTTGTTTTTTGCCAAACGTGGCACTGTGCATTACGGCCAAACATCTCCACTTTGGTCTCGTCTGTCCAAAGGACATTGTTCCAGAAGTCTTGTGGTTTGTTCAGATGCAACTTTGCAAACCTAAGCCGTGCTGCCATGTTCTTTTTAGAGAGAAGAGACTTTCTCCTGGCAACCCTTCCAAACAAACCATACTTGTTCAGTCTTTTTCTAATTGTACTGTCATAAACTTTAACATTTAACATGCTAACTGAGGCCTGTAGAGTTTGAGATGTAACTCTTGGTTTTTTTGCAATTTCTCTGAGCATTGCACGGTCTGACCTTGGGGTGAATTTGCTGGAATGTCCACTCCTGGAAGATTGGCAACTGTCTTGAATGTTTTCCTCCTTTGAATAATCTTTCTCACTGTAGAATGATGGACTTTAAATTGTTTGGAAGTGGCCTTATAACCCTTTCCAGATTGATGGGCAGCAACAATTGCTTCTCTAAGATCATTGCTGATGTCTTTCCTCCTTGGCATTGTGTTAACACACACCTGAATGCTCCAGACCAGCAAACTGCTAAAACGTCGGCTTTTATAGAGGTGGTCACACTTGCTGATGATCAATTAATCAAGGGCATTTGATTAGCAGCACCTGTCTGCAACTTAGCATCTTAATTCCTATGGAAGCAGTAAAGTGTACTTAGTTTTTCACACATAGCTTCTCCATTTTGGCTTTATTTTTGTTAAATAAATCATGACACGGTGTAATATGTCATGTGTTGTTGTTCATCTGAGGTTGTATTTACCTAATTTTAAGACCTGCTAAGGAACAGATGATTGTTATTATGTCCTGATACATAAAACCATAGAATTCAAAGAGGGTGTACTTTTGTTTCACACAACTGTGTATATATATATATATTTGATAAATATAGAACATTTTTGATTTACTTACCTGCGTGCTGTCCCTTGATGTCGTGTTGCAACCGGTATCGTATGGTCTGTTATTGCTTTATGGGATAAGCACCAAAACTTATTTACTTGCGTATGGTGTGCCGGCTGTGCATTGGATTCTATATATATATATATATATATATATATATATATATATATATATATATTTGCACACCTCTTTTGTTCTGTCGGTCTCCACCCATAATTTAATATAAGTAACCAGTGTACAGTTTACTTCTACTTTTGAAGGATAAATAAGTGGGTGGTTTATTGTTTTAAAAACTCGGTGATATGATATGTTAAGCCTCGAAAAAAGACCAGACATAAAAAAACATTTTTTATGCCTAGAATTCACATGATATTCAAGCCTTAATGACATGCAAGCTTGTCTGAAATCCTTTTCAATAACTTTTTATGATCCTTTATAACAAGAAGTCTTTCAGAAGAGAATGCCTTTGTCTGGGCAGCTAAAACAAAATTAAACACTTGGACTGAATGCTACATTAAAATGGCCTGACAATTGCTGACATTTAGCTACTGTGTAAGAAATTATATTTATAAAAAGGTTAGAAAGATGAATACAGAAAAAAAATATGAATATCTACGCTGTATCCCTAATACAGTTGAAAAAAAAAGTTCATGCTAAATCCTTGTTTCAAATCTTTCAACGCTACCTCTAATTTGCATAATATTGACAGCATCCACATTCTTTTCTTTAAATTAGAAAGCAATAGACAGCAAATCAGAGACATTATAAAAAGTAAGGGCTGTTGCCTTTTTACAGACTTAACTATTATAACAGGCCTGCGTTTACTAAAGAAAACAACACTGTTTTTCAATTCCCTCTTTATTTTCTTTTTGTTTCTCGTGGAGAAGTCATAAAATCTCCCCAATGTAATATATGGCGGAGGAACTGGGGGTTTAATCCAGCGGCATACAAATCTTTAAATGTCAAATGCTTGAAGCAGCTTTCTGTATTAGGGATCTGTTCATAAAAAGTTACATTCTGTTTATGTGGATGTTCTGCAGACTTTATTCATAAAGTACAGCTCTGCCCAAAATGAGCCACTGCAAGCCTGCTGTTCAGAAAAAAAGCCTTTTACCATATTTTCATTGCTCCTTGAAAGAGTTTGCATGTTAGAAAAAAAAAAAAAGTGGAAAAAGTGAGCTTTAAAATACTTGCACTCGTTAGGAGCAGGCCCCAGAAGCAGGACTTAATGTGACTATTGATTGTACAGTAATGGACTAATAAAAACTCTGGTTAGAAATGTTTGCGTCTCTTGGCACAAGCTACCTCTGTAATTTTCAAAAATTTGATTACGGAAATATACATTATTATTTACTACATTTGTCTGATGACATTCTTCATAGTTAAACACCCCTCTTTCCCCTCCCCCAGAAGGGAGCTATTACATTTTTTTTAGTAAGGATAATTAAAAATGTCTGCTGTCATTGAAAGTAGGTGGTATTCTGTATTTCCTGAGGGTTTCAAACTGATTTCCAATTCTGAAACAACGCAAAATGTATAAAAGGTGTTGCTTGGCTGAGTGCTGTCACCTTAAATCCAAAGTACAATATTTTACTAAGTATGTCTGCACCTGTAAAGAACAAATACATTTGAAAGGTCCTAAAGGAATACATATTGCCATGTGAAAGAAACAGCCATTTAACATTTACTCTAAAACCCACTGTATACATAGCACTCATAATTACATGTGCATTTTTTTTTTATTTTGTGCTAAAGTTTGCGGAATTTATTTTCATTATTTCCACCAAAAATGTACAAAGCTGATTGGAAGATGTTCTCATTGCCATTTATGCAAAATTCTGGTGAAAGTCTCAAAATTCACAGTAAAATATTATTTTTCACACATTCCGAATCAAACTAAAATTAAAGAGAAAGTAGCAAAAGATTTTGCTGGGCAAATTTGAGGACATTAACACAAGCTAATTGCAATATTTATGTTCGGAAGCGGGATAGAAGTACAGATGAATTTTGTGAATGTTGTATTTTGGGGACAAAAACAGCAAAGTCACCCAAAAAAAGCACATAGCATTAAAGGAGAAATCGACTCGGCATCTTTTTTTTTTTTTACATGTGATGGAAGCAGAGGGTCCGTGGAGCTGAACCACATTAATTTCAGCTGCAGGGACCCCCTGGTTTCTGGGATAATTAACAGCAAAGGAAGTGGCAGTACTTTCGTGTATCTTAATCCCCTGCATCACGTTATCTGTTCTGGTTTCCTACTGGACAGCAGGAGATAGGAAGCATAATTTTGTTCCACTGGAGGGCATGTTACTGGTGCTACAGTACCTTTTTTTACCGGTTACAGTATGTATCTCTGGAACCATGGTGTCTCTTAGCTGAAAATAGAATGGCTCAGATTTAGGGACCCCCTGCTGCTCACCCTTGTAAAAAAAAAAGGGGGGGGTACAAAATAATCTAGTCGGGTAAACTGCCCCTTTAATGGTTAAGGGTCAGGAGTCAAGAAGCCACGATGCGGGACATCACACCTGATCTGGTGGTAACTTCCATTAAAATCAATGGCAATTACCGGCAGATCGGGCATGAAGTCCCAAATCGCAGCTTAATGACTCCCAGCCAATGTGCATGGCAAATTCCAACACAAAAACAGATGGCATCAGGTCATTTTTCAAAGCCAGTTTGGACACATTCGCACAACACTAGATCAGACTTCCATCAGAAATAATGGTGGCACTCTGTAAAACTGTTTTAGGATAGAAACAAAGATGAAAAAAAGAAGGGTGCCCTATACATTTCTGAAGTACAGAATCAAAGTCTTAAATCAAGGAAAACATGTGATTTCAGAACAAAATAGCAAAAGAAGGGGCCCAAGAATTGTTTTTTCTCTTAGTGTCTATAGCGTCAGGGTATTATTGTGCTAGATGGTGCCCAAAACTTGACACTAAGGGGAGCATTTGGTGTGCTAGGTTTTTATTTGGAGTTGGTAGAATGGAGAGATTTGCAATGAGTTACAAGGCGCTTGTAGACCTGTCACTTCTTTCCTTTTTACGCGCGGTAAACATTTTTCCTTGTCTGTGTTCACTTAAACACCAGAGCAAACATAGTGTGTGAAATATAAGAAAGTTGATGGTCAAGTTCCTTATATTTCATAAAGCCACAGGGGGAAGTAAAACATTTTAATAGGCATCTAGTATTACTTTCAAGAAATGTCTTACATAGCCACTTATGTTTCCTAGATGGTCTATAAGTTACAGCATTTCTGCCAGCCCTCCACCACCCTCCCAAAACAAAGCCAATAATGAAGAAAAACTTGCCATCAAAATTAATGTTTATTGCATTCCCCAAAATAGATGTATACTGCAGTCACTCCAGCTTGGGCATTATTATACTGCAGACAACCTCTCATGTTTGGATATCATAGATAATAAATCCTACAGTACATACTTATTATCTTCAGGGGCTTGCAAACTCAATTGGCTTGCAGGCTTAAAATGCTTTGGCCAAGGGTTTAACTAAATTACCATTTTTTCAAGAGACATATATATGTATTTCACTGTATATTTTTGTCATATTTGATGTAGCTTTGGGCTTTTTTGTTTTTAGTTGGATACATTTGTATAAATTTAGACATCTATATATCCTATCCATATATATATATATAATGTTGTAACTTTGGGGGTTTCTTAGAGCTTGCTGAGTATCTGTGTGTTTATAAATGCAATAAAAGTAATATAATCTAGTATAAATAAAGTTTATTGGTTTGTTTGTACACTAAGTACTTTTTTGTTAATATATTTTCCTACCAACATGCCCGAGTTATAAAGTTTTTGAACACATGTATATGTATAAAATGAAGAAAAACAAACAGCCAAAGCACCCCAGTGGTAAGTATTATGAAAATATATTGATAAAGATCACATGAAGCTTCTTAAACTTATAATTCATAAAATAAGATGGAGCTCCATATGGCACAATGAGTCCCATGGTCTGTTGATGGTATGCAGCAGAGATCGGGTACACCAGGTCCCCAGACCAATATCTGAGACACAGTTTCCAGGAGTGTCTGGATGTGATGACTTGGTGACAAGCACTGACAGAACCTCAATCTCAGATGGGTTCCTTTTTGAACTAGGCATATCTCACTAAGCTTTTTGGAGGGAGGTTTGAGGGCAGTGGCATAACTACACCGTAAGGGGTCCCTGGGCACAAAATTGAGTGGACCCTCCTGACTCGGAAGCAGCAGTGGTGCAGCATCTCACATGACCGTGGGGACCGCGAAAAGGTTTAAACGAACCTGAATGAAGTTCAGGGGAGGAATGAAGAAAGAGCGGGTGTTCTCTCTCTTACTCTTCTCCTCTCGGAACCCAGTAGGCTGTAAGAGAGAGCGCTCTGTCTCCTTTGCTCCCCTGAGCTGCATCCAGGTTCGTTTGAACCATTTCCTGCTCTTCACGATTACATGGGATGTCGCTCTGCCACTGCTTACTAGTTGGGAAGATCCCGACTCTCTTTGGGCCCCCCTCGAGCAGGGGCCCCTGTGATGTGCCCGGGAATCCCAGGCGGTAGTCATGCCACTATTTGAGGGGTATGCAGTATATACACAACTGGAGACACTACTAAATTGTAGTTGACCTCATCCTCCTCACAAGTTGCCTTTTGCTTGTAGCCTAAGGAAGGGTAAGAGTGGCGTTTTGAATGTGAATCTCCAAGCTTTAATGTATTAATGGGCTACATTTACTTAGAGGCTGGTATTGAAACATTGTGAGAAATCAAATGAATTTTTTTAATCAACTTCTACTCTAAAGGTGTTTCACCAATGAAACAGTAGTAAATAGAGTATTTAAACTGCAGCAATATGTTTCTAAAGATTTATTACTGGAAATATAGGACTATGACGATAAAACACTGTGAATTTGTGTCACCTACATCAACCTATAATGGCCAAGAGTCTTTAGTCTGGAGCAGTCCTGGTCCTATTTTGCTTAAAGTTCATTTATTTTCTGTATTTTTAATCTTCTTCCTTGTAATCTTCATGTGAGCTTCTCATTTTTGGATTTTACAAACTTTAATATATCTAGGGTAATAAATCTCTGCTACATTGCCAATCATTATTTTCCAGCAGCAGTGGGCTCCAGGATGTTAAGAGGTTAGCCCCCACTACTGCACTCTTTCCCCCTCAGCTCAAGGACTGATGCTTAGACTGAGGTATATTAGAACAGGATCTTTATTCAGGCAGGCACTCACTACAGTTCTTCATCACAGCGGTGCATGGTCTCAGAGGTCCCAGACCTTTGGATGGTGAAGGCCCTGATCTTACGGGCCTCTGTGGCTGAATCTAATGTTCCCCCAACCAAAGTCTGGGGGTGAGCATGCCACTCACAGCTCTCTGCTTCCTCTCTCTTCAAGAGCTCAAGCAGGACTCTGACTAACTTGATCACACCCTCCTAGGAGACTCAAGAAGGGGCGGGCTCATGGTCTATACCTATCCCTGATAGGCTTACACAGGTCATGAGTCACCACCTTACTTCTATCACTCATAAGAGGGGCATAAGGGGTCAAGAGCCCATAGATTGAACCTTTTACTGCCTGCAGAAAACAGGACTTACATAACAGATATATCAATGGGAAAGAAAAGTATAATGGGACATACCCTGTTACACTAGTAAGTGAATGAGCTCTTGGATCTAGGCTGCAGATTTCTCCCAGCAGGGACATCAGCTCTGATTGGATGTAATGACATAGCTCCTCCCATGGGTGAAACTCAGAGGTGGGGCTGTTAGCTTTAGGCGTTTGGCACCGAAAAGGATGTACTATTTGCAGCTCTTTTGCAAATTGGCACACAGCATCCCATGCGATTCCTGTGTTCTTGGCAGGAGTGCCATTTTGTGACTCATGCATAAAATCACACAATGTGGTGGGCACCATTTTAAAGAGCTTCTTTGCACTTAAATTTTCCTTAGGTTGCAGATAGTCTGACACAGCACTATCCCTCAGCTAGGCAAAACTCCATTTTGTACACTGTACTTGATACTTCTTCAGTTTAACTTTGACTCCCTGTGTTCCAACGATTAGAAACGCCACCCCAGGGGTTCTGACCTCTCAGACTCACGATACAGGTATCAAGGCCACAGGCAACAAGAATCCCTGCAGATGTCTTTGAGATTCCTCAGACCCCAGGTTGACTAGAACCAGAGCAATAGTCCTCTATTTTAACACAGTTTGTCCTTTCGGTTAGCATAGCCTGCAGTTCCCTGGCAGGTAATGTGGTCCCTGGTTATGGAATGCCGGGGTCCCTGGACACTAAAGCTAGCCTCCCCCTTCACTGGTACTCCTGCTGTCAGCATACTTAAGGGACATCTTGGCTGTCTTGCAGGTAACTCTCCCCCTGACTAACCCTAGAATCCCTCCTGACTGAGTGTCACTTCTCTGAGAGCTCGCCCTGTATGGTATCTGCTCTGTTAAGCACTAAAAGCCTGTCCTGTATCTCAACAGAGCCTCCAAATGTAGCACTGTTAACCCCCTCCCCAACAAAGTGGGAGATTACACAGCCTATGCTACCTAGTGTGTCAGGAGAGCTGAGCTGATCTGCGTTATTGTGGAGATTAGGACAGGTTTAGGTTCTTCCTCTGGTTCCTCTTCCATGTGAACCTGTAGTTCGAGAGGGCAGCCAGCCATCGGTGTCCGGTGGCATTCAATTTGGCGGACGTTAGGATGTACGCTAACGGATTGTAATCCATCCGCACTTCAAAGGCGACACCATACAGGTAATCATGGAGTTTGGCCACAATTGCCCACTTGAGAGCGAAGTATTCTAAATTATGAACAGGATAATTCTGCTTGCTGAGGGTTAAACTGTGACTGACAGAGGCCACTGGTCGGACGCCGGACGTGTATTTCACCTAGGCCATTGAGGCTCGCGTCTATATGAAGAATTTAGGGCTGCTCGGGGTCAGTGTACACTACCGACACACTTTATTGAAGTGTGGTCGGTACCGCAAGCCGGGAAATCTCCCGGCTTGCTTGTGGCCGCCCCTCGGCGTGCCGCGCGTCATAGACGCGCGGTCACGCGTCATCGGGAGCGTGTGCCCCCTGCACGCGTGTCCAGGGGCTCCCCGAGGGAGCCCTGGTGTCCCGCGATCGCGGGACAGCGGCAGGGGGTTCCGGGGGACCCGGCGGACCCGGCAGCGGTAGGGAGAGCGCCCCGATCGGAGGGCGCTCTTCCGCTGCTTCGGCGCGCGCCCGTCACACTCGGGCGCGCGCCAGGCTACTGCTGCGGCACAGAACGGGCAAATGCTCGAATAAACTGTGCCGCAGCAGTATGCCAGGATGGGGGCCTACGTCAAGCTTCTCTTCAGGTCCTTGCAGGTCGTTTCACAGGCGGCCGTCAATTTGTTGCCAAACACCCGGTGTCTTCAAGGTATATTTTGAGAAGGTTGTTAAGGACATTTGCTCGGCTGGAGTACCCCTCTACAAAACGGCGATAATAGCCGCAGAAGCCTAGAAATTAACGTAGTTCTACGACGTTCTCTGGTCGGGGCCAATTCACCACAGCTTCTATTTTGGCAGGATCGGTGGCGATTCCATCTGCGGATACTACTGCACCGACACACTTTATTCGAGCAAATACCCAGTATGTACCTGGCAGATACCTGGAATGCGCCGCTCCTCACCTCTGACAAGCCCCGTTGCGTTTGCCTTCCCAGCCTGGGTTCATGCCTGGCTGACGGGCGGCTGATCTGTTAAATGATAATGATTAGGATTTAATAGGCTGCAATGCTTCGCGTGTCTACCAGATGGCATAAATTCATGAATTGTAATGCAGTATATATATATATACTGTGCAGTATTGCAGCCAGCGGGAATAAAATGCTTCAATCCCTGCCTGGAAAATACCTCAATGCACTCGGGCAGAAAACAGTCACAAACCTCAATACACCCGGGTATACCCGAATTCGTGGGACTAGCCGAGCTCGAATAAAGTGTGTCGCCAGTGTATGTGTCCCACATAGGTCACAGACATGCGACAGAATCGGCATTTGTCTAAGGACAGCTTCAGTTCTTCCTGGCCCAGCCAATCCAGCACCTTCAACAGGTTTTCGTCATGCTTCTCGTCTTACCAAAGATGATGATATCATCCAGGTAGACCAAGCATTCCCGTGGATTCATGTCACCGATGGTTTTCTCCATCAGACGTTGGAACATTGCTGGAGCGGCAGGTTTTAAAAAGTACTTTTTTTTCTTCCAATATGATGACAGATTAGAAATAAATTCAATCTGCGGAATGGATTTACATAAAACAGCCAGAGGTTATTTTAATACCGCATAACCGAGCCACATAGTGGGATGTTACTTGTCAGCACGGATTGAAGTTGGAACAGTCCATCTGCAAATTTTACCCCACGGAACGGATTTTGAAAGAAAGCCAAGGAAATACCGCAAAGCGGGTTTGGACTGGTTTGCCCCTCTCTACTATTTAGAAAGACTTTATAAATAATAATTAAATATTATTAAAAATTCCACTTTTAGATATATTTTTAATTTCATATATGCAATGACCAAAAAAACAAAACAATAACAAATGTAGAAACACTGGGTCAAGTGAGTATCTCTAGAATATACCAACATGAAAATAAATGTATGCACTAATATTAGAAACCACTAAGCCATTGAGAAAAATCTTGTAATGGTGATGGTCCATATTATTCAGTAGTTAAGATAGTTAAATTAATCTTAATTTATATTAATATAAAACAGTTTATACAAAATCAGAAATAGCTCAAAAAACGAAAATAATTTTTTTTAAACGCATATGAATAATGACCTAATTAGACTTTACAAACATTCACTAAAACATCATAATGCAGGGATAAGTAGAAACTATATGATTGTCTTTGGTTTCCAACAGTTAGGTGTGCAAAAACATCAGTGAGCAAAGTAGGAGTTTGAATGTATGTTTTGTTGTCAGCTATAAGAATTTGACAAGTCTTGCTGCTTTAAGGTCTGTATCTAAACAGATACCACTTAATTCAAGGGGCTTAATCATGTGTTTTGGAGGATGTGAAGGGGGTTTGTGAAGAAGGAAGAGAGCATAGTGTAGCTGTCCTCACCTACTTAAAAATGTAAATGGACGTCTATAATTGCAGTTGTTACTGCTTTATCATGTTTAAAATATTTAAGAATACCATATACAGGTCCAGGAATTTATTTGAGACATTATTATTTAAAAACAAATACATAGAAATGGAGCTCCTCCCTGAATGGCGTATGCAGTTAAAAAGAGTGACCTTACATTTATGGAAAACAAATACACAAATTCTGCGCTCCTCCCAAATTGGTTTGTAATTTATTAGTGAGATTTATACATTTTGATCCTGAGTCTAATAACAAAGGAACCATTTAGCTGAATCTTTTGATCAAAAAATGATTCAAGCCTGCTTTCGCCATCAAGGTAAACTCCAATTTAGCAAGTGAAAATAAAGGTGAACAATAGCGCTCATGCAAACAATGAATTACAATGAATTACAAAAAAACTGTGATATAGAGTCCAAGGTAGTCCTGGAGCTGCCCAAAGAAGTGAATCTGGAATCTCCTACCCAGATTTGGTAATGTAGGGGAAAGACACGTCCTGTGGCGCTGAGGAATGGTTTAAATGTGATTGTAGACAAAGTTCTTTTCTTGATGGATTCCTCAAGAGAAAAAGAGAAAACAAGCATACACACTGCAATAGTGCATTACCCAGGGACAACTAGGATGTATAAAGAGAGCAATTTTAATACAATAATAAAATACAGTAACATATAAAATTAAAAACAATTGATTACACTAAAAATACAAAAATTTATACTAAAAAGAATTATACTAAAAAGAACTATCTGTGCCTTGGCATAGGAACCAGATGTCTTGAAACTTGCTCCGTTTTGTGTAAAATTGGAAACCTACTCACCAAAAGTGACTAGAACATAAGAGTTAATGAAATGGTCTTATCAGCATATGGGACCGCTTGCTGCGAGGTGAAATTGCGTCAATCCATGGAAGAGGATCTCCTTTTCTGCTCGGGTGTCTGCTTGCTGCACACTGCTTGCTGCTTTCTCCCAGAGTTCAGCCGATCAACTCCTCCTGTGACGTCTCCGCTTGTTCTCCACAGCTACGGTGTCTCAGTAATGCCAAAAGACCTCCTACATGTTTCGAAACTCCTAATAGTGGGTTTCTTCCTCAGGTGTATGCTTGTTTTCTCTTTTTCTCTTGAGGTACCCATCAAGAAAATAACTTTGTCTACAATCACAATTAAACCATTCCTCAGCGCTACAGGAGGTGACTTTCCCCCAATTTAGCAAGTACCTATACTAAATGAATAGTACGTCTTATCCTATAGAAAGTGCAAAACAGTTAAGGTGAGCTAAGACCTACTCCTGTAACACAATGTATCAGCAATACTATAATTCAGTACCTCCAGTAGCTAAGAATACAACTGGCCTTACATTTATGGAAAACAAATACACAGAACAAATACAAGAACCTGCACATATTTGATTTATTTCTGCGCTTTGGTAAAATTAGGTGGTAAAATTAGGCATAAAGTACTAAGTCAATGTGCCTGTTGCTGGTTGTAGGGAAGATATTTGTACTCTATATCTGCTTTGCTTGCTGCTTTTCATTAAGGGGGGGCCCTGGTGTTTTAATTTGATTCTTTAAAAAAAAGTGTTTTGGTTTTGCCAAAACTCAGGTGGTTTTGGTGTTTTACAAAATAAGCAGGAAAATAGGTTAAATAACTTTATAGAATGCTTAAAACAAGTATAAACTCATTAAACAATTAGGAAACTAAAATAATATAACTGAAAAACTATACAGGTGGAGTATCACTTATTTGGAATTTGTTCGCAAGGAAACGGCATCTAAACGGAGCCTGACCGTTTCCCAATCGCGGCTTCCTCATACCCAAAAACTCAGCAGACTAATTTCCCATAAGGATTAACACAGCGGGGGTCCCTGATTCTGAATGGGACTCCAGCTGCGTTAATCCTACCGCACCAGTCTGGAAAAGCTGCCCAGAGAGAGCAGGAGGAAGCAGTCCCTCTCCCCTTGCACAGCTCTTAAGGCGATCACACTGTTTTTATTTGCATTTTTACAACATAGGAATTAATCAGGGGGTCTCCAGAGCTGAAACACATTAATTTGAGGTCTGGGGACCCCTGCTTCCCGAGGTATAGGCCTCCTTATTGGGTGCAGGAATCTTCTGCAAGTTTAAATGTCCCGCTTCACATGACCGGGGCATTTAAACTTGCAGCCAATTCTCTGCTGGAATCACCGCTGCTGGCCGCCTCTAGGTTTTATTACTGGTTAGGATATGGGGTTAATTTATGAGGTTTTAGTGGTTAGGATAGGGAGTTCATTTAAGGATTTTAGTGTTTAGGTTGTTGGTTAATTTACGTGTTTTAGTGTTTAGGGTAGAACATTTTAGGGTAAGGGTTTGGGGTAGGGGATTTTAGGGTAATGGCTTACCCTAAAGTAACTAAGATTACTACCGCTAAGGTAATTAAGGTGTTAACCACTCCCACTACTCCCCGAGAGGTCTAAACACCCACCCTGGGGCAACTATTCCCTCACCCACCCCACTAACCCCAACACCACACATAGGAGTGGGCAATAGCCCTATTAGCCAAATAGGGCTAATAGTGCTTTTGCCCATTCAGATATACAGTACAGTGCAATAAAATAAAATACAAATTACAATACAATCAAAACAAACTCTAGCCACTTAAACTGTTGATTGTCATTTTGGGTATCTATGTCCTCAATGGGGGCACAAATAGCCACATTGGCAATCAATGGGCACTCAATCGGATTGGTGGATGTATCATGTGTCTGTCACATGTGACGTCACATGCCTTAAATATGGTCGGTCACGTCTCATTTGATCGGCAGTGGAGGACGTGTCAACACCTCTCTGAAATAAGAAAAGAAGATCTACAGACCGTTTACTTCCCTCAAAGCAATAGAGGATCATGGACTTCTGTGAATAAACCTTCATTTACTTTTGTGCCATCGGCATGGATTTTGTTAAATGCCTTTCTTTGGAAGGGTTGGTGGGGGAAAGGGGGGTTGGATATTGGGAATGGTATGTTTTAATTTTTTTTGTTTGTTTAATTTAATGTAATTATGGAAGGGGTTAACAGCATGCGGACAAGAGCCACCTAAAGACCCCATGGAGTTCATCAGCCCCTCCCTCCTGCATGTCTGGTTGAGGTACTATGTGTTTCCATGCTACCTTTTTTATTTCCACAGTGTCTCTGGGACATAATACCTGAGTTGCTCCAAAGGCATTTCACTAAGTGAGGCTCCTTAAAATGCCTTCACTGCCCCTGTCTACCAAGCCAGTTTGGAAAGGGTTAACTGCATGAGGACAAAAGCCACTTTAAAGACTCCCTGGAGTCCATCAGCAGCACCCCCTGCATGTCTAACTGAGGTACTGTGTGTTGCCATGCTGCTTTTCTTATTTCCACAAAGAATCGTTGGGACATAACACTTGAATGGAATAAGTGCATCAGACATAAAAGCAACATTTAGGAAAAGGAGTTCCTGCTCCAAAGAGCTTACAATCTAATTTGTAGGTAGCGGCAGAGGGTTTTAGATACAGGGGGTAGAGAGAAGACATCCTTGAGCGGAATGCAAGAGTCAGGATGGTGCATATCGAGAAATTAGGGCTGAGATCTACGGAGTGGTAGAAGAATGTAAAGCTTTAAAAGTGAGGAGGAGAATTGAGTGTGTGATGCGGGATTTGACAGGAGAGATTTCAGCAGGGGAGATGCTGAGACAGATTTAGGAAAGAGTAGAGTAATTCTGGCAGCAGCGTTTAGGATAGATTGTAGGGGTGACAGGTGAGAGGCAGGAAGGCCGGACAGTAGGAGGTTACAGTAATCAAGACAGGAGAGAATGAGGGCCTGTGTCAGATTTTTTGCAGTCGAGCAACAGAGAAAAGGGCATATCTTTGTAATATTGTGGAGGAAAAAGCGACAAGTTTTAGATAAGTTATGAATGTGAGAGGAGAATAAATGAGAGGAGTCGAGTGTAACACCTAGGCAGCGTGCTTGTGCTACTGGGTGTATGACAGTACTTCCAACAGCAATGTGGAAGGAGGTAGTAGGGCCAGGTTTTGGATAAAATATGAGCAGCTCTGTTTTTTACATGTTAAGTTTAAGTCGGCAGAGGGCCATCCAGGATGATACAGCAGAGAGACATTCAGAAACTTTGGTCTCTGCAGCAGGTGTAAGGTCAGTGGTTGAAAAGTGTCATCAGCATAGAGGTGGTATTTGGACCCAAGAGATGTGATTAGGTCACGTAGAGAGAATGTGTAAAGAGAAAAAAGGAGAGGTCCCAGGACAGAGCCCTGGGATACCCCCACAGAGAGATCGGTAGAGGTGGAGGCAAAGGTGGAGGTGAAGTGTTGGCAAAAGAGACACTGAAAGTATGATGGGAGAGGTAAGAGGAGATCCAGGAAAGAGCTTTGTTACGAATACCAAGAGCATGGAGAATGTGAAGGAGACGCGTGTGGTCCTCTGTACCAAATGCTGCAGAGAGGTCAAGTGATATGAGCAGAGTGTAATGACCTCTGTCTTTGGCAGCATAGAGGTCATTAGTTATTTTAGTGACGGCTGTTTCAGTGGAGTGAGCAGTGCGGAAGCCAGATTGTAGAGGGTCTAGGAGAGAATATGGTGTTGATAAACTGGAGGAATCAAGAGAATACAAGATGTTAAAGGAGTTTTGAGGCAAAAGGAAGAAGGGAGACCGGACGATAGTTAGAAAGACAAGTAGGGTCAAGCTTGCTGGTTTTGCATAATGGTATAACTGTTGCATGTTTAAAGGAGGAGGGAAAGGTACCAGAGTAGAGGGAGGAGTTAAAAATGTCTGTGAGCGTAGGGATTATAGTTGGCAAATGTGGAGCTAGTTATATGTTTATGAAGATAATGCCTACCTGTTTGTTTCTCTAGGAGCATATGCAGCAACCAGGAAAAAGAATGACGTCCATAGTTTCTTCTAAAACCCTATGGTTTACAAACAAAGCCAATTTCAACAACAGTACTTAAACAGTCAGTAAAATGCACATGCTGCGATGTTGTGGTTCTTGGACTTGAAAATGATTTTGAACATCTAGTAGGGTCCTCCAGTATGCAATCCACCAAAGTACTGGAACGGTAGGCAAAAAACAAAGAGATGCAGTGCACCTCCAATGGCAATAAGTAGAGAGAGGGTTAATTCCATTAAAAAAAATGATTTATTAAGTGATGGAGATAAAGGGTTTGCTGTGCCTCCGATTTTCTGTTCATGACTGAATAAATATTTTTTTATGGTATTCACCTTCTCTCTTCTTATATACCATTGGTGGTGCACCGCATCTCTTTGTTTTTTTTTGCCTATCATCCCCTTTACCCAATGTCAAATTACCCTGCCTATGGATTATAAACTCCTTGAGGCAGGGCTTCTTCTAACACAATTTTAATCCTGTACGTAAATGTTACTTATGCCCAGTGTTCGACTAACCTATACATTTGCACGCCCCGGGCGAGTGGATTTAACATCGTGGAAAGCTCCTATTGGCCCAAGCAGCACACGTGTGGTACTAGGTGGCGAGTAGATTTTTTTGTTTGGCGAGTAGATTTTTTGGTGATTTGTCAACCACTGCTTATGCCCATAATCATATCTCTATGATTGTCCATGAAATATTTGTTAACTGAATGTATGTAACCATTGTTAATTTAATGCAACCATTTATTATTATAACTCTGTTTTTTTCCTGTCTGTCTTTTGTGTAACAAAATAATTGTATTTAATTGTTGTTCTAAAACTGACTGTAAATTATTGCTATGCCCCCCTAAGTGAATGCCTGTATTTGCAGAAAAATAAATGATGATGATGAGGATGATGATGATAATGCAAGCTGAGGATCATTGGTTCATGGTTCAAGGATGGTTCAAGGGAGGATAATTGCTTCACGGTCAAGTGAGGAGATTGGTGCTGTATTTGGATGAGGATGATGAGCCTTAATCCCGGCAAGGATAAGAAACACATTTATTGACTATAGGGTGCGCATTTATTGTGGCTATCTGTGCCCCTGTTGAGGGCATAGGTAACCAGAGTAACAATCAATGGATTTAATGTCTTGTACTTTTTTTTCTATTGCATTTCTATTTTATTTTATTGTGTATGCTTTTGAATGGGCAAAAGCGCAATTAGTGAGATTTGACTAATGGGCTATTTCCCATTACTGAGTGGGGTGGTGTTTTGTTGGGGGAAGAGGGGGTGGGTGATAGGGGTAGTTGATCTCTGGAGGGTGGTTGGGCCTCCCAGGGGTATAGCAGAATGGGTTAACCCCCAAAACTTTTCTCTCTCTGATTTCTCCATTTCCCCCTTTCTTCTCTCTGACTATCTCATCTCATTTTCTCTCTTTCACCTACCGTCTCCACCTCCATCTTCCCCTCATTTCTGCAGAGACCTGCACTTTATTAACCTACCGGATTTGAATTCCACTTTGAGCTCCTCACTGTGCTCTGCTTCAGACAAACTGGTCAGGAACTACAACTCTGCCCTGTTCTCCTCTCTTGATCTACATGCCCCTCTGTCTCTCTGCCATTCTCACCCTTCTAACCTCAGACCCTGACTAAATTGCCACACACGCATGCTCCACTCCTGCACATGCTCCTCTGGATTACATCTTAAACTCTTGCAGACTTCATTAGCTACAAATGTATCCTATCCTGTTTCAACTCTGCCCTCTCCAAGGCTAAACAAACCTAGGCAGACTCTCTACTCATATCACAGTCTGCCACCTGTTTTTCTTCCTCCTTTTCACCTCTGGACTTAGTATGCTATTTCAAGAAAAAAGTGGAATCCATACGTCGACATCCCCCTTGTACCCTCCTCCCATTCTACACCTCGTCCTAACTCTCCGACTGCCTTCCTCAACTCTTTTTAAGCTGTCATAGAGAAGGCTGTATGACTGTTGATCTCCTCTTCTTCCATTACCACTTGCCTCATTCCTTGCCATTTCCTAAAACCTCTTGCTCCTTCTCTAATCCCTATGCTCACACATATTTTCAACTCTACTCTAGTACTTTTCCCTTGTCCTTCAAACATGCAAGAGCTATACCATTACACAAAAACAGTAAAGTTTGACCATACCTGTCTCTCTAACTATCATCCTGTCTCCCTCCTGCCTTTTTCCTCAACTCCTTGAACACCTTGTATTCTTTCGCTTGCTCCATTCTCTCACTTCCTATTCTCTCCTAGATCCTCTACAATCTGGGTTCCGCTTTGCTCACTGCAATTAAACAGCCCACACTAAAATAACTAATGACCTCCATGCTGCCAAAGACAAATGTAACTGCACTCTGCTCATATTGCTCGACCTCTCAGCAGCCTTTGATACTGTGGACCACCTTCTTCTACTTCACATTCTCCATACTCTTCATATCCGTATCAAAGCTCTAACCTGGATTTCCTCTTACCTCTCCGATTGTATTTTCAGTGTCTCGTTTATGAACAGACCCTCCTCTATCAATCTCTCTGTGGGGCTACCCTTGGTGTCTGTCCTGAGACCTCTTCTCTTTTCTCTTTACACACTCTTTCTAGGTGACCTTATCACATCTCTTGGGCTAAAATATCCCCTCTATGCTAATGACACACACACACATTTACTTTTCATCCCCTGACCTTACACATGCTGTACAGAACAAAGTTTCTGAATGTCTCTCCGCTATATCATCCTGGATCACCCTCCGTCGCCTCAA
Organism: Ascaphus truei; assembly: GCF_040206685.1. Classification (NCBI taxonomy): domain Eukaryota; kingdom Metazoa; phylum Chordata; class Amphibia; order Anura; family Ascaphidae; genus Ascaphus; species Ascaphus truei. Next base: position 64,837,578 of record NC_134483.1, read on the forward strand.
ACTTAAGATGTCAAAAACGAAGCTCCTCAAACGCTTCCCAAACCTGACCCTTCTACCTCCTTCTACATTGCTGTTGGCAGTACTCTCATACACCCAGTATAACAAGCATACTTCCTGAGGGTCAAATTTGACTCCTTCCTCACACTTTCCCCTCACATTCAAAATGTAGCTAAAACCTGTTGCTTTTTCCTCCACAATATTGCAAAGATACATCCTTTCTTCTGTTGCTCTACTGCTAACATTCTGATGCTGCTTAAAAGTCCCGGTCATGTTGGCCATAATGCGGGAGATTTAAACTTGCAGTAGATATCGGCACCACATATGGTGGAAGGCCTGTACCTCGGGAAGCAGGGGGTCCCTGGACCTGAAATGAATGTGGTTCAGCTCTGGAAACCCCCTGCTTCAATAATGCATACTGCAAATAAAAATAGCGCTATCTGCAGGGACCCCCCGCTGCGTTAATCCCTTCAAGGTAGCTAGCATTACTGGCCTTGTGGATGGGCCGTGAGTGGGTTCCATCCATCAGCACTTTTCCTCACGCCCACAGCAAAAATAAATAGCGCTAGATCTGTAGGTTCATATTCAATAAACAAGAAATAGGAGTTTTTTCCTTTTTGTTCGTAAATGTGTTAAACTGTTGTAATCTAATCTGAAACACTAAGATTACTATAAAGTTTCAGCTCAAAGAATGGTGTGTTCAAAATGTCCTTCTGCTGAAACACATACGGCCGAAGATGGGAACGCCGCTGTCTGATTGCATATTTGATAATGCTTTGATCCAGCTGCTCCCACTCCTGAATGATACGTTGTTTTACAAATCTGTTTTTTCAATTCTCCTAGCAATCATCCTTTATCAGGAAACATTTTTTGGTAAGCGCTTTGGACCATAAATCTTCCTTGCTAAATAGCATTTTTCAACTATGCACTTGATGAGGTCATCATCAGTTCCAAAGAATATTTATTCGATTATAAAATAATTTTTAAATATTATAATCTACTGTGACAGACCTATAATTGCTCACATTTTCATGAAAACGTTGTAATTTTTCTGCAAGATCTGATGTAAATAAAAGGTGTTCCTTTTTTGCTGAACATGGTGTATATATACATATATATATTTACAGAATATTTGCATAATAACACATAAAATAAACAATATTTTTTTAAATAAATAGCTTATTACACCCCTCAGTAATTGTAAAACACCCAGTTTATATAATGTGGCTATGCTGGTTGATTTCCCCATGTATGTTATGTTAGCTCTGTTTAAAATAAATAGTAAACATCCTGCGATTTGCACTTTATGTTTATTTGCTCGGAATGTGTGATTGCAATAGACATTCTATTTTAGAAGTGGAAAATCTTAAAGAATACGGCGAGATTTCCCCAGCTTCTTATCTTATCTTAACTTGCCACTGATGTAGGGAGACTGAACGGTCAACATTTTTGGTTTATACGGTTCTTTTTTATTATCTTGGTTCTTATCCTGTGGAATATGTTGTATAATGTTTTAGTTTTTTTGGTTTATTCTATTTGCATATTTAGTGGGACAAGATTGGTGTTTTTCTGTGTTGTGTTATATGTTTACTTGACGTATTAGTATTTGGTGTTACTTCCACTCTACTGACACTTGTTTCCTTTGAAGCCCATTATTTTATTATTCTCCGTAGAGTTACTTGGGAGAATCTTTCCCTGGTTGCTTTACTTTTATGTTTTTGCCAATTTTTTAAGTTTCAAATGAATCAGCTCCAGATCAGAACAAATGCTAATACCATCCTAGCCAATGTTACTAGTTTTAATTATTTGGGCATATGGTTTGACTCCCATTTAATATGTGGGATCCGCATTGATACCCTGACATCCAAAACATATGCCAAACTAGGTGTACTTTATAGGAACAAATCCTCCCTATGTCTGCTGGTCAGAAAGCGTATCACACAGCAGATGCCAATGCCAAAAAAAAGGAGGGAGGGGGGTGCCGAGCACATTCGTTCTAAATGAAAATTTTTGTGTTTTGTCACTGAAATTGTATTTTGATTTTTAGGTTTTTGATTGACTGAAAGACTTTTGAGAGTATAATAACAATTTCAGTGACACATCAGAAATATGTTTTACTTACAACCGCGCGTGCTCGCCACACACACCCTTTTTTAAAATTAAGGTATTTATGTCTATGTTGGAACCAGATAGCTTTTGTATGGTGTTGGAACCACCACCATACAAGACCAACATTCTGTTAGATTATCAGCTTCAGAAATCACCCCAACCTACTCCATTCGACTAAATATGTCTTTAAAGAGAGGGAGACCCTTCTGGGAGGTTCAAGTTTGATATGGTACAGCAATCCCTTTCCAGTTAACTACATCTCTGGTACATTTTGAGGAATTTCATCTTAATTCGAAAGTCAAGGTCCTCTTAAAGTCAAAGAGAACAAAAGACAGTGGAATGTTTATAATGCCAAAATGGATAGCTGGCACAATTCATAAACAAATCAGACAAGTAGAAGTATTTTATCATAATGTTTCATCTGTTACTGTTTCCAGAGTAGTAAAATGCTTTGGAGTGTTTTTTTATTTTTTTATTTTCAACTTAATTTTTTTATTAATTTTCCAAGCAGAGATATACAGAAGTAAAACATTAGAGGGAGGATGTTGGGGGGAGGTTGGGGTACATACAAGAAAAAAGGGGGTAGAGGGGGAGTGGGAACAGCACAGTGGTGAATCGACAATTCTTGATACTTTACATAGTTGTAACTTAGTGTGCGATGGCATTGAGGGGCAGCTTCTATAACTGATATGGATACCATCTCCGAAGGCAAAAAATCAAAATGGATCACTTCTAGCTCCAAGTTCCACCTGGGGATTTAAACTTTATAAAGTCCCGTATACTGTTATTATGATAGTATATGTAGTACTGTGGTCTGGATATATTCAGCAGTTCTATGAGCAGGTGTGGTTAATTAACCGGTGTCTTCACATGTGATAAACTTGATACAAGTAAGGACTTACGGAGTAAATAATGGTGTATTAATGGACAACTGGTAGGGGTATATGCACAACCTAGGATACTTGAATTGCCTCTGAAGCCCCTTCACCACATAGAAGTCCTACCTCCTTCTCCGTTTTGTCCCGGTTTTGTGGTTTTGTAGAGATGCAGCGTCTCATAGTCCGCAGTCAGTGCTGGTACTATATACTAAACTCCCAGTATGTTGGAGCCTCCACGCTGTTGTACTGCGGTCTCATATAGCGCTGCACCGGAACCTGCATCCACTGTTGAAGAGCCACTCCAATCGAAAGATTTGCACAATGTAAAAACTGTAGATTGGTTGGACTACTGTCCAGACAAGAAGGGCACCAAACAACTCACCGGGTAATATAAAAATAAAAAAGTTTATTTTGTGTGGTAAAGAACTCTCCTTTTTTTCAAGACTTGCTGCTATATATACATATTTTTTCCACTTACACTGGACACCATAACAGACACTTTGTCAGATAATACTACAGTATTACAAAAGAGACCCTTTTTGCATTTAATTGCTTTAATATTATGGCTAGTCAGAAGAAGGCTAGTGCAGTTTTTGATACAGATCAGGATTTGTTTTGCGAAAACGCACAAGATCTCAAAATATGGTGGGAGATCATCACTTTGTAAATTATCAAAAAAATTAAACGAATCCCAAGGGGATTAAGAATGACCAAAACCCAACTTTCGGCTTTTTAGATAAGGGGTTTGAAAAGCAATAGACTCTGATTTTAGACGAGTGCCCATTCAAACTCATTGATCTCGTTATCCAGCATAGACATAGAGAAAATACACTATCTGAGAAACAGGTTAAGGAATTGCAAGCAAAACTTGAAGATTTCACACATATTGATCAATTCAAAGAACTAGATGATAAACTAGCAGTTCATATCAACAAATTAGAATGCACTATAATGCAGACTAAGCAAAATAAATACGAAAGAAACAAATTAGACTATGAACGCAACCAAGTTTATATTGGGCATAAAGCTCAATCTACTAAAAAGCCTTCATATAGCAATTCAAAACATTAAAAAAATCTAAGAAACAGGAAAATAGTGGATCAGCTAAATCAATTCTCAAAAAAACTCACAAAGCTAAAAATCAATCTAACAAAGGTACAGATTATGACTTCACAGATAATGAAATGATCACACACAGTGTTTCTTTTTCTGAGGGAGACTCCTCTGTATCATCATCAGCACATGAGGCACTCTCCTCTGGCAGGTCCTACACAAGTCAGAATAGTTCTTCCCGACGACATACCTCGTCAAAAAATGAAGGAGGAAAAGAGACAGAACTAAATCAAAATCTAGGGGAAAATGCCTAAAAAAAAAAGGAGATACTAGACATTGAAAAAACAAATGTCATTAAACTCTCACAACATCACCTTTCACAAGCTGAATTGAGAGTACTTGATTTAGGGTTGACATTTGTTCCGGACACAAACTTTGATCTGTTTAATACCACAGTTGGTCTACACAAATTCATCCGAAAACTATCTTTGAAGAGATTCTTTAAAAGAAAACAAAAAGATAGGGTGACATCTATCCAGGAACAACATCCAATGATTACAGAAAATGTGGAAAATACTATACCGATTTTTGATTTAAGTGAACAACTGACTTTGAGACTATTGCTTTTTGCAGGATATGATGGACTTATCGGCAGAACATGCTGAACCGATTGACCCATTAGTTTCTTTTCTAGGTCAGAATCCATCAGGTTTACAGAATAAATCGAAATTTTGTCATGAGAAATATAAAGGTGGGATAATTGATGTATTCCAAACAGCTGTAGAAAGGGATCTTCTTCTCTTGTCCAAATGCATTCAGTTCACAAAACAAACTAAATATTCTAACAACTTGAAACCAGAATTGCGAGATGCTATTTCTGCCCTTAGAGACAACGATGATATCATTGTCAAGAATGCCGATAAAAGTGGAGCAGTTTTGGTATTAGAACACAATTATTACAATGCAGAGGGATTTAGACAATTGTTTGATGAACTTTCCTGTGTTTTTACTTGACTCAGATTCTACAACCTCGTTTTTGAAAGAACTATATCAATTACTGTATGAGGGTAGAGATCTTCAGATTCTCTCCATAAAGGAGTTTGATTATCAAGCCTGCTTGCATCCAATCACTCCCATTTGTAACCACCTTCCCAAAGTACACAAATCACTCCTTTCACCACCTGGGCGTCCAATTGTTTCTAGTATAAGGTCACAAGGTGAAAAAATTTCTATTTTATAGACCAATATCTACAACCCATTGTTTCTACACTTCCCTCACATTTTTTGGACACCTCGCACGTTTTGTCCTTATTTCGTGACTTCAAATGGGCGCCCAATTTTCATTGGCTGACATTGGACGTCTCGTCTTTATATTCTATAATATAACGTCTTTATATTCTATAATATCACATTCTCATGGCCTTATTGCCATCAAACACTTTTTGAATGTAGATCCACTGTTGTCACCTGCACACGTGATTTTTCTTTTGGACAGTTTTAATTTTCTTCTTACGCATAACTATTTTCTTTTTTCAGGGGGTTTCTATCTCTAAAGAACAAAAAAGCCAAATGCCACTTCCAATATGACAAAAATACACAGTAAAATACTTATATATTCTCTTGAAAAAGGGTAATTTAGTTTAACCCTTTGGCCAAAGCGTCGTAAGCCTGTGAGCCACATCAAGGCAGACCCTGCTCTCAGGTCCTAACACTACAAGATCAAATACTAATATACCTATACTAGGATTAAAATTCTCATTTACCTCTATTAGGAGGGAGAACGACAAACATTGGATCCATATCCAGTAAAATGAAAGAGACCTGCTAAATTGGGCAGTGGGGAGGGGTGAGCTTGACACCTGGGAGGGAGGGGCCACTAACCTCCAACAGCTGAGACCAGCTGACAATAAGTTAAACAATAAACAGAACCCCAAGAAGCTCAGTTTTGCAACCCCTGAGCCCCCACAAAAATATATATGTATATAGTGTCAAAAAGGAGTGCTACTGAGCGTGGCGGATGCATAAAAAAAAAAGCCCAATGCCACTTCAAATATGACAAAAATACACAGTAAAATACTTATATATTTTCTAGAAAAAGGGTCATTTAGTTTTACCCTTTGGCCAAAGTGTCGTAAGCCTGTGAGCCGCATCAAGGCAGACCCTTCTCACAGGTCCTAACACTACCAGATAAAATACTAATACACCTATACTAGGATTAAAATTCGCGTTTACCTCTATTAGGAGGGAGAAGGACCAACATTGGAGCAGGAACCTTTGATACTGTGTATGCAGAGGATCAATACATCGGTTCCAGTTATCTATACCTCTTGCCCAGTGTTCTGGGGGGAGAGGAGTAGGGTTCTTCTGTGGGAGATTGCCTCCATACATCTGGAGCCTGCAGAGATAAACAACGGTACTGTACCCCAGAAGTCTGTCCAGACGTCCCCACTACCATTGCGGACCACTCAGCATCATGTGAGCCAACAGGTAGCACGCACCATACACCTGGTAACAGGGGAATCTCCCAGCGGGTGGGGGAAATACACATAAAAGCAACACGCAAAAAAAAAAGAGTGTTGTGTGGGTGAGGGGACTGACAGCCCTTATTTGCTCACCTTTGGTCTCAGTGGCTTTCTGGAACTTGATGTCTTTTCCTGATTGTCGAAAGGGCCCCAGGCAGCCAGTCTGGATTGAGGGAACACCCTGGGTCTCCTCTATTAACAGGCGGCTGTGCACCTGCAGCAGTGAGGGAGGTCTCTGCGGAGGCTTCGATCTATCTGTGTGCAGGATTGGGAGGGGGGAAAGACAGAAGCAGGCCCGTGATCCCCAGTGGCTCCACAGTGGAGCGCCGAGGTAAGATGGCCGCTCTCCACTAATCAGGTGTCCTCGCAGCAGCTGCCGGCTGACAGCCTGGGGCACTCAGCAAAGTCGTAACAGGTACTTCCTACCGGCGGCACCCCCCACCTCTCTCTCTGCCCCCTCTACTTCGCCGTGTCCCTCTATAGCTACTCCAGACATCAGGGCCCCCCCTTCGTGCCGCCTGCCGCGATCTTGGCCGACAGACCTCAGCCACCTGCCTGATCTCCACGTTTGTCAAATGAAAAAGTCCTGGTTTAGACGAAACGCGTAAGAGTGTTCATGCTGTTGTACTTTTTTATATTCATACAACTGGCTGAGTGAAGGTGCTGTGAACCTCGGAAGCAATCTCCATTTTTTTCATCTGTGACGTCATATCCAGTTGGGGCACGCAGACGCCAGCAAGCAGAATCCCAGCACACAGAGCCTCCAGGATCAAGCTTGCAGCCGCAAACAGGAACGGCTTTCAAGGGACCTCCAGGATCAAGCTTGCAGCCGCAAACAGGAACGGCTTTCAAGGGACCTCCACGCGATACACAGGGGAGACAGGTGAGGATATATTGGTAGCCTGGCCGTGATTTATTTGGGGGCGCCCCCTTGGGAGGTGTCCCCTTGTACCTCTAACCGGTTTTCCAGTACCCCACTCCCCTTGTTAGTATCGGAGATACCCATATATTGCCTTATTACCTGCATCACCTATATACCGGCGTCAAACCTTCTTTCCTAAACACACTCCATAGTGCCTGGTAGTGGCCTCGATAATTGGGGTTACCCTATTTTTTCCATTTGCATGATCTCCACGTTTACCTTCATCATGGCCTGTCTGACCCCCCCAGCAGGTCCATGGGCACTCGTCCATGCTCGAATCCTTTTGCTGGCTCCGGACCGGTCGATGGCCTTGACATTAGTAGAACTGCGCTCGACTGGCAGCCATCTTAGGCTCCTCGTAGAGCAGTGAAAAATTTATCTTGGGCTGTGCAGGTGTCTCCCGAGCAGCGGCCGGATGCAGAAGAGGCTCCGGAACAGCTTACAAGATTGGTATTATATTTATGGATCTAAATCTTATTTCCTAAGTCTGGAAGGAGCTCATATTTGGCGGTTTTAGGGCTAGATATTGTCTCTATTTAATGGAGCTTTGCTTTATTGCGACTGCACAGTTCAGAGTCTTGGCCACACCCCTGCATTGGAGTGTTTTGTATGATATTTACCTAAACTCTTTTGCCATAAAACTGTTAATAAACTGTTGTATGTACAGGGAAATGGTTGATGTTGACTTTTACCCATTGTTGTTTTTTTGCGCTACTGATGTTAGCACACATTTTGTTTAAATAGGTACCGGAGAAAAACAGTAATTACTAAGGATGGGCACATTCGTGGTTTAGAAATATGAACTTCAGAGATTTTACATTCAACTAGAATGTGGAGTTGAGCAATTAGTGAAATTGACATTCGACTAATCGTTAATAATTACAGTGTAAGATTAGAATGTAATTGACTTGAAAAAAAAAAAATAGAAATATACTCATATAGCCACCACCAGTCTAAGGGCCTCATGCAGTAAGCGACGATTATGTGAAATCGGCAAGCTTATCGATTAGTCATGTTATTGGCGTTTTTCCCTCTCCGTATGCAGTAAGTGCCGAATACATTCAAAATCAACCAGAAAACAAATCCGCCCACTCTCACGATGATGAGCCGATCACACACAGGTGTATCGGCGTGCGTGGCGGGGTGCTGTTAGGTTGCACAATCACAAATCTTGCTGAATCAGGCGAAACAAGCATGTTTTTGATTGCGCGCCATATTTAAAGGCAACGTGTACTGCTAATCATTCTCTGTGTTGTTGGGAGTGAGAGAGAGAGAGAGACGCACAGAGCTGGACGATTGAACATTTGCATATTGACTGAGAGACTTGTTGTGTATTGGGTGAGCTTTGTCCTTTGTTGTTTTGTTTACATCTTTGTCTTGTTTTATATGTGGAAGTGGGTCGTGTGATTGCCTGTACATTTCTTGTCTGTTTTTTGTGAGTGCTGGAAGTATGCCCGCAAAGCGTGGGAAGAGTGATGCTGGTGGGAGTGGGAGTGCTACTCGTGGGAGTACGCGTCGGAGTGAACGTTCTGTTCAGGGGAGTGATGTTGCTGGTGCACCGAGTGGTGTTGCTGGGAGTGGGAGTGCTGTTGTTGGGAGTGGGAGTGCTGGTGCTGCGAGTGGTGTTGCTGGGAGTGGGAGTGCTGTTGTTGGGAGTGGGAGTGCTGTTGGTGGGAGTGGGAGTGCTGTTGCTGTGAGTGGGAGTGCTGGTGCTGGGAGTGGGAGTGCTGTTGCTGTGAGTGGGAGTGCTGGTGCTGGGAGTGCTGGTGCTAGGAGTGTGAGTGCTGGTGCTAGGAGTGGGAGTGCTGGTGCTAGGAGTGGGAGTGCTGGTGCTAGGAGTGGGAGTGCTGGTGCTGGGAGTGCTGCTGGTGGCGCAGTTGCTGATGGGGTGGATGGTGGTGGCGTGCTTGCTGGTGGCCAGCTTTTGGAGGCTCTTCCATTGGAAGAAGGAGAGTCCAGTCAGCACCAGCCAAGCTCTGACCCTAAACCTGCTCGGAAAAAACGTGTGGAGAAGCCACGTAATCCTCGCTTCAATGACCAGGAAAATAGGGCTCTTGTCACTGGCATTCTGGAGCACTATGACAGTATATATGGACATTTAGTAGGTAAGTGTAACTTTACATTTATTATTCAAATACATGTGATCCTAGGTCATCTGAGTTTTGTTCATATGCAAATATGGGTACACAATATCTTTCTATGTTCATTAGTGTGGAAACACAGCTTTTTATCATGCCTTACAAGGACAAATAAACACAGGCGGTCAATTTGCCAGAACTGCATACAATATGAATGCAACCTTGCTTACATGTATAGGTTTAGTAGTGAATGCTCATGTGCTGCACATATTACACATAAAACAGCATGTTTGCTATCACTTGGAACAGCTAGCAGTGTAGGAAACTGGTGCTTATATTATTATTCATTTACCTCATATCTTTTATATGTTTTTCAAGGGCGGACAAGTGCAGCAAGCAAAAAAGAAATGTGGGACACAATAGTCATTGGTGTCAATGCCTGTGGGAATAGTGTCAGGGACAAGTATCATTGTCGGAAAAGATTTGATGATATTAGGTCCAAATTGAAAAAGAAAATACAAGACCAACGCGTGCATGCTACTGGCACTGGAGGTGGGCCCACACCACAACGTCTCATATTGACTCCATTGGAGGAGCTGCTTCGGCCAAAATTACTTACCGTCGTCGTGGAAGGCTTGGCTGGTGACCGTGACATTGGAATTTATCCGTCACAATTTCCAGCAGGTGATAAATATTACTGTACTAGGCGTGTCGTTGCTTACAGTTATTTTGCATAGTTACACTGCTTTTTATACTGTCTTCACAATATAAGCATACCTGCATCTATATATGTATATGTCTGATTCTGTATATATATATCTCAAAATAGACATATATGTAGTAGTCCTACTAAAAGCAGTAACTAATATAGCACGTGCCATTGCGTGCTCATTTACATGTGAATTCCCAAAATGCATAGCTGCAGTGGAAGCAATTGATGGTGGGCGAAGATGGGGAACAACAGGGTAGTACACGTGTAACACATGTTCATGAGAAATTATTAGTAGCTACAGGTACAGAACAGAAATATGTATCATGTTATTGTGTATTTTATTGATTTTACTCCGACAAACATGACATTACTGCCTATTTTAAGCATGCATCAAAGAAATTGCATGTAACGGCCTACAAACATCACTGGCACTAACACATCTATAGTTGCTTATGAAAAGGTCCATTTTTGCTTTATGTCATATACAGACAGCATAATGAGGCACACGTAGCATATGTTATGTCATTGTTTTCATAACTTAAACACTGCAGATGACTACTTAGCTCATCTACCATTGTGTTAAAGCAGCTGCAATTAATATCTCATCACAGCATACACTTCAACAGAGGGGGTGGGGTTCAGCACACACACTAATTACAGCCTCATTTCACGGTCAACTTAGTTCACACCATTTGCACCTGTTTCAAGTCATTGAAAGGTGTGGCTGATTAGGCTTTTTGGGGAAGGGAATACCTTTCTTACAACCTGAATAGCACAACTGAAGTTAATCACACTCATTTGAAAGCTTAACTCTAGCTACTAAATGCCCCAACAACTCATTACTTATCAAAGCGTACGTCACACATTAGTTCACTCATATCTATAGTTGAACTACTATCAAAGACACATTATCACACACTGCATGTGTTGTCTTGTTGAGTCACAGCCACATTCAGGTGTGCCACATCTTCGATTAATGTACCACACATATCCTCTACCAAAAACAACACTTTTTGCAATATGACCACCTTCATGATAACCATTGTGAATGGTCATCTCATGATAGTTATGTACATTATGATACTGATATCACTACACAACATATGATTTTTATGTACTCATTTAATCTATTTATCCTCACGCATTACTGCAGCAACATAGTATGTTGTATGTTAGGGAACTCAAAAATTCTAAGTACACAGGCATGTACAGTGTTATTACAACTATTTATGTTCACTTTCACACACATTTTCGGTTAAGGAACTGATGTTGTTAGTTAATCATAAATACAGAACATACAATAAGTGTTTGTTCAATATTTACACATGTAAATGTAAAACTTATGTTATTGTTATATATAGTTGCCCCTGGAGGACATGTGTCACCTGAGATGGAACAAGTGTCTTCACCTGGGTCAGCCAGCTCAACACTACTAGAAGGTGAGTGTATCATTTGCTGGCCATATAATATGTGCTCTTCTATATGTTATGTTGTCATGTGCATTATTTGTTTTGCACATCTTCTTTAAATAGGATTACTTAGTGTCAGTGAAAATTAAGTGTAAGGCAACATGTATTGTGTTAGTGATGTTAATTATCATGTAGGACTTCTGAGTTTAGAGCAACTTTTCATTCATTCATATTTCATACTGAGTCCAAACATTATTCGTAAGTCAAGGTAGTTTTTAATGAGGTTATAAAACGTATGCTAACATGTTAGGTGTTACTTAGGACATAGTACAATTACATAGTAACACAGCATACATTAACATGCCATTTAATAATGTGTACATTTCTTTTTAGAACATCATGGTGATGAGGATGATGAGTATGATGAGGATGACGCCACAGAAGAGACTGAAATACAATCATGTGACCATGAAGAGGTGCCAATAGAAACTGTTGTACCGCCAAATCGTCCATCAACTTCCACATACGATGCAATTGTAGCTTCAGAGGGAAAAATAGTGGACGCAGAAAATCGTCGCCATTCAGACATGATGACAGTGCTGGAAAGGATGATTGGACTGCAGGAAGAAACAGTATCACAATTGGCACATCTCCACAGAGTCTTCATTGAAGTGCCTAAACAGTTGCAAAAAATCAACACCTCATTCGAAGCATTAGTTGTTCAGCAAACACAAGCTAATTACTGGAGAATGACTAATGTACCACAATTCAACACCTCCCAGCCAGGATCTGTTCATGCAGGTCAGTTTTCACCACATTCATCTGATATTCATTCACCAGGCCCAAATGTTACCGGTCAAGTAGCAGAGATTGCTGTGCAGGTTCCTGACGACATACTACCACTGCCATCTGTACAAAATCAGCAGCTGACACCTACAAAGGAGCCCACAAAAACAAAATACAAGCAGTTACTACTGACCAGTTTTTGGTCAAAAACAACAAAAGACACACATGAAACAGACCAACCATCACTTGTGCAGTGTCTACCAACTTGCTCACATGTGTCACTGGGCACAAGCCCTGTCCGTGAACAGTCACTACCCAAAAGCCCTGTAGGTGAATCGCTGCCCAAAAGCCCTGTAGGTGAGTCGCTGCCCAAAAGCCCTGTAGGTGAGTCGCTGCCCAAAAGCCCTGTAGGTGAATCACTGCCCAAAAGCCCTGTAGGTGAATCACTGCCCAAAAGCCCTGTAGGTGAATCACTGCCCAAAAGCCCTGTAGGTGAGTCACTGGCCACAAGCCCTGTAGGTGAGTCACTGGCCACAAGCCCCGTAGGTGAACAGTCACTGGCCACAAGCCCTGCCCGTGAAGTGCCAGAGGCCACTCAAAGTGGCTCTGTTGTGCCTAAAGTTGGTGGCAAAAGAAAAAGGAAAATTCAAGAGACAACAAGCAGGCCTGTTACTCGCTCGCAAAAGGAACAAAAAAAATAAATGTTATAATTCAGAAAATATGTCTTTGGCCTTGTTTTGTTGACTTCACATTATCTAATTACTATTGTATGTATGCTGAAGACTGTGTTGTTTCCAAACTTTCAACTATGTTCTTGTACACGTGAAGTTTTGGAAATGTTAACACTCATAATTAATTGTGTTATAAATATTTATGTTGTAATCGTCTGTTCAGTAATGGTCCACCAGGAGCCAGTTGCTAAGTTTAGAGAAGCTGCCATTGACTTTGCAGCAAAACATTGCATTTGGGTGTGTTAATTGATGTAAGAATTGCATATGCATATTAGTCACATGCAATTATTAAAACACCTAAGTAAGTGCAAACATCTTTCTTGTACGTGTACAGCAGGATTATGTGTAAATTATTACTTACCTTTGCCTTGCTTGGCCATTGTAATTTTGTCCTTTAATCAGTTGTGTGTTCGTTTCTATAACATCTCAGAATGTATAATAATATATATACACACACACACACACACACACACACACACACACTGAGTGAGTGTGAGTGTGAGTGTGTGTATATATATATATATATATGTATATATGTGTATATATATATGTATATATGTGTATATATATATGTATATATGTGTATATATATATGTATATATGTGTATATATATATGTATATATGTGTATATATATATATATATATATATATATGTATATATGTGTGTATATATATATATATATATATATATATATATATATATATATATAGTACTATATAAACTGGTATACACAAACTAATACACTTCATGCTTCCTTGTGAAAGCACACTATTTTAATAATACAGGCCTAATGTTTGAGAAATATCCTAAGTATGAGACTCTAACAGTATTGTGCTTAAACAAATGTTTATTACTTAATTCAATCATGTTTCTCACCATTTAAATAGGTTTCATACAAGGTATACTTAATGCCATCAATGTTGTGTGTACTCCTGCAATATAAAAAAAAAAAAAATATTATATATAAATATATATATATTTTTATAAGAGATATATTTATATATATATATATATATATATATATATATATATATATATATATACACACGTATTTAAACTCATGCAGACAGGGAGTTAACCAGACTTTCACATACACACAGAAATGTAAGCGGGGAAAAAACATTTCTTTTTGCAGGTGTGTTTTTACTGATATGCCTGGCTAAGAAATATTTTCACACACTGGTCTTTGTTAGTTTTCAAAAAAACACTATGTGAACGCATTCACAGTCTAGGGATGTTTTTCACAAACGAGATAAAAGAAGGAGAAATGTTTCTCCCACAGTCCCATATCACGAACCACAACTGTTAACCCAATTAGACAAACAAATCCAATTGGCGTTTGAAATAAGGAGTCAAAGTAGTTACTTTTGTTGACCTTGACAAGGAAAAACAGGAGTTTGTTAGCCATTCAGCACATTCATTTTGATGAGCAAATAACACAGACCTGCACACAGCTTTTGTGCTACTCAGACATGGCTGATGAATTCGTTAACAATATTAATCCCCTTTTAGGGTATAAGTACATGATCTGTGAAGCCATCTTGAACAGTCGCGGACAGAAAGCAAGCACACGCCAAATCGATGATTTCATTCGAGCAAAATATCCTTATTACCAAGACCGTAAGCATGCACGGAATTTTAATTCCTCAATAAGATTCACTTTATCAAGTAATGACTTTTTTGAACGTGACCAGGATAAGCTACAACACACCTATGGTTTCTGGAAGATTGCCCCGGAAAAACAATTTATCCTGAAAGACGGCACTTATATTGTCGTGAAAGGCATATTTATTCCTAATGGCAATAGCAATGTATCCGCTACTACTGATCCGTTTGAATCGATACGTGCTGCAATATCTGCAGCCTCCATTCCTGAAACCCACATTGTACAAGAACAAAAGTACTATGATTATGTACCAAGCCTTTCAGCTGAAATTGCATTGGAATGGGAACCGGAAGAAATGAACCTACCTCCCGACCAATTATTTGAAGAAAGCAGTGGCGATTCCTATGAGCGCATCCTGGAGGAGATATGTGCCATACTGGATTCAGCGGTTGGGTTAAGCGTGGATGAAAATGGCTTGCATTTCTGGAGCGACCAGTTGCAGCCAGGCGAAGAGTTAATTCTAGAAGAATGGTAAATATAACAATCGTTATGCGTTGACTCTGCGTTTAAATTTTTTTTTTTTTTGTAACCACCATTTTCACTTTCAATGCGTGGATACAGCGTAACATTGCAGACTGCATAACATGTAGCGATCACAAACAAATTGTTTCCTAATACAATATAGTAGGACCTGAAAGAGTAGTACACATTGCTGACGGAATAAATATACGTACTTTCCTATCCCTTTAAACATATTAGCAACATTTTACCATTACTCTAACACATACCTGTTTTGTTATCATGCAACATCTACAACATTGAAAACCGGGTCCACCACGTATGACGTGGGACCCTTGTCATGGGCCAAGGCGTCCTTAAAAAGGATTAGTGATGTAAGTCCCGCCCCCAAGCGACGTGCGCGCCTCAAAGCCTATTGGCTGTCATGTTTTGTTATAGTAACGGTAACTGCAGTGTGTGATGCGTGCGGCTCAGTGTTTGTAGGCGTACCCTGGGCGTTAGCCGAATGTTAATTGAGTGGGAGGAGTGTTAGCGTGCGTTTCACGCTGGCTTAACATGACGTCACACGTATTGCATTTGCGCATTGTGTTATCGGCCGTGCTTTCTGTTCAAACACGTCTGTTTAAAAAGAATACAGATGTACTCGTTTAGAACGAATGTAGTTTCGTCTTCATTGTATTTGAAATAAAGATGTTATGTTTACTGGTATTTTCAACATGTATTGAACGCACAACGTACGCTTTGTTTTGCGCATGCGCTAACAGTTAGTGGAGCCAAGCGTGAAGTGCGTGCGCACACAAAGATGTGCGCGCACATCTTTCAGTATACAGGCAACGTTCACTTCTTATGCATAGTTATGCCTGCTACAAATTTAAAGAAACATTACATACTGATGAACAGTTTTACTTCTAACATATAAGTGACTGACGTGTGTATCTACACAATCATATAGAGCTGCGTAACGCGTTGTCACGGATGCATATCTAGTAAGGTGCCATCTTTGACCATCATGTGTTTGCTGTATTTCAGAGATGTCGGGGAAGATACAATCGGATCAATGTATGATTTCAGAAGAGTCTACCTTTATATGAGATGATTGTGAGGAGGAGCCACCGACTACTATACTACATATGGAACTAATTTTATATTGCTTGCAGCGCTTATTAACAAACAATTAAAAATGTGATACCCTTATGCCTATATTGCATAAGCACTTAATTAACATAATGATGTTGCAAAAGAGTGCCTCATGAATTTTTATTGAGTGTTCTTTAATGACTACTAACATTTTATGACATGGTGTGTTTTATATATAACAACCATTCCCACTCTGCTAACACATTTGTGTATTCTAATATGTAATGGAACGTATGACTGTCGAAACTATGTAACAATAATAATAATAATATGAGCATGTTCATGTATAGGGCTGCTAGTTGTACGCAGCGATTTACAGACACATGTTTCAGCCTGAGGTCCCTGGCCCGTGGAACGTACAAATGTTTTTTTGCCGCATGAGGCACAGGGAGATAAAGTGACTTGGCCAAGGTCACAAGGAGCCCACACCGGGAATTGAACCAGACTCCCCTGCTTCAAACTATCAGTGCCAGTGTGTGTCTTTACTCACTGAGCCACTCCTTCTCCCAATGTAAAGGACACTTACAACCAAGTAGCCATTTATTTTTAAAATCTCTTGTTACATGGGTATGTAGATAAAATGGTTTGGGACTGTAGCAAATAATGTTACTGGCCAGATGTTATGGTCCCCTCCAATGCATGATGTTCTGAATATGACATCACCATCATGTTATGAAGTACGTTTCTGTGTATATTTCATTAACCTAACTAACTATAGTTTACTGTGTTTATTAATCGTTTAGAAATACATAGTATAGTCAATATGATGATATAAGCTACCATAATAAAGCTGGTGTTATCATTTGTCGGTGTTATACATGGATCCTACACCAATTGATAGAGACACAAACAGTTGTCTTAAAAAGTGTGTCTATGCTAGTGATGAATGTGCTCCCGTAAGTAAACAAATAAGTACAGTTATCCCCTTTTCTCCAACCACCTCTATATTACATTAATGGAAATTATAAGGAAACATACATAAAATGTGATGAAATGTGAGTAATCATTTTGTAATACAATGCACATGAAAGCTCAAGAGTAGCTAAATGCATATACATGATACAGAAAGTACATATATGTAACATTTGTGTTTAAACCAATATGTTGGGTTTTTAGTTCCAATAATTATAGGAAGATTGAGGTAGCCACATCTTATGAGAGATGTCAGCAAATATACATACCATGATCAGTCATACTGGAGATATACCTATAATGCAAAGGAACAATATATAAATTGCAAACATTGACATGCCATCTTCAGTACCGTAAACAACACAGCAAAGTGTGTATTTGTTGTTAAATGTACAACACCATGTATATTTCATGACATTCAAAATGTAAATCAGCCTGGTGTACACATCATATGGATGTACATGTTACACTGCACCAATAACATTGTATGTAAGCATACTAGAAGCATGAATGATTATGGGCATAATATGTGTTTTGTCTTAGCATAAGGAATAACACAATGCTACAATATTATTGCTTTGTTACCCAAGTTGTATTCACATACACACAACTAAAGTACAATTGAAGAGGGATTATATAACCTGTGCAACAATAACATACCGGTGCCACATCCCTTTGTGCACACAGCAGAGAAAAGAAAGGTGTGCAACCCATATTCATCTGTGTCCTAACAGAAGGTTATATAAAGAAACATTATTGTTAATATAACATAATTAAACTATAAAAGTAGTACTAGGAACATATGAGTTTGTACTTACAAGAAAAAAATGAATTGATGAGATTCTGTCGTGTCTGGCCACCACTGGCTGTTTGTTCATTTTCAGCAGCTACATGGGTGGGATGCTCGTCTACCAAAGCCTCAGCTAGGTCTGACTGTACATTGTGCCTGAGTGCAACATTGTGCAAAATGCAACAGGCAAGGATAATATCAGACACTTTTTGAGGCTTGTATAGAAGAGCCCCACCAGTTCTGTCCAGACACCTAAACCTGGTCTTGAGTAGGCCAAATGTCCTCTCTATAACAGATCTTGTAGATATATGGGCTGCATTGTACCTGTCCTCTGCTTCAGTTTGAGGGTTTAGCACCGGAGTCAAGAGCCACGGCCTAATTCCGTATCCTGAGTCACCTATAATGAATGGAGCACACATAAGCTGACATTAGTGATCAAATTGTACAATGCCAACATTCCTAAATCAACATGTGTTTTGTGTTAGAACATGTAAATATGTACTCACCCAGCAGCCAACCAGGTTCAAAATGTCCCTCTTCGAACGCATGGAAGACTGAAGAGTTCCTCAGGATAGAGGAATCGTGACTGGAACCAGGGAACTTGGGTACCACATGCATTATCCTCATCGTCGCATCACATACCACCTGTACATTGAGTGAATGGTAGTGCTTCCGATTGCGGTACACATGCTCACTCTGACTAGGTGCAATCAAAGCAACATGTGTGCAATCGATTGCACCCAGCACAGATGGTATCCCTGCTATATTATAAAAGCCAGTCCTGACTTCCAGCCACTCTGTCGCCTCTGTAGGAAAATGAATATAATTCCTAGCGCGTCTATTGAGTGCATAGAGAAACTGGGTCAAGGCCCGCGAGAATGTAGATTGCGAGACCCCGCCCACTATGCCCACAGTTGTCTGGTATGACGCGGAAGCAAGATAATGTAATGAGCACAGCATTTTAACAAGCCCAGGGACTGCACGACCTCTGGCTGTGAAAAAATCTAAATCCCCCCTTATCTCCTCATAAAGAGCTAAGATTGCTGCTGAACTCAAACGATAGCGACTTACAATCTCCTCCTCACTCATCCCATCTAACAGGGTTCTCTCCCTGTACAGACGCGGACGAGGCACAAGTTGTCTCCTCTGTCTTCTCCTCTGATCTCCTGTCCCTCTACCTGTCCCTCGGCCTGTCCCTCTCCCTGTCCCTGTCGTATCCGCGTCACTGTCACTGTCCCTCGGTGTGTCCCTCCCTTGCCCTATATGATTGTCTTCATCATCAAGCATGTCATAGAAAAGAATGTTCCTGCGTCTCCTAAACATTCGCAACATTTTGAAATGAGTAGCTGTGAATGAGCAGGTAATGTGCGTCCTTTAAATAGGTATGTGATGATGTCAGGTGACATAGTAAAATGCAAGGTGTTACATTAACATAATAAAGTACTTCTGTGGCAAGCTGTGTGCACTTGTTGTTCTAAGTATTTGTTGTGTGTATTCTGCAGGGAATGATGATATTTGGCAATGATGTGACGTGAAGCTTTGTACAAAGATTGCTTGCAAATAAATAGTTGCATGTGCAATGCATGTAACACTTGTGAACGCAAGAGTCAGTCATGTAATGAGACAAAAAGGCTGAGATTGACGTGGGAAAAGTTTTGTGTAACATGTGTAATTATCCATGTTATTGTGACATGTTGGCAACAATGAATAGTCGTGTGCATATGCATGCATTTGTGTAAGGAGGATAGTTGGTATAGAATGAGTTTACAAGGTGTCCCAATGATGAATTACTGTACATGTGTGTATAAGTTAGGTTGAAGTGCTTGTAATGCAACGGTTACAATGTAAACATGCAATGTGATTGAGCGTCCAATAAGTGACGTCATGAAAATAGGGAGGACCCAAAAGTATATGTAAACATGAGAAGACAGATGTACATGAACGTTTAAAGATGCGTGTCACATTACAAGCATTGTGTAATGTAAAGGAAGATGAATATACTGTGTATGAGTGACATGTGTGACATGTGTGACATCATGTAAATAATTGTCGCTGAGTTGAGTAAAATGTGTGATATGATGTGAGGTTCTCCTTTAAGAGTGTAGTATAGTATTTTCCCTTGCCACATCATCACATGATGAGTAATGTGACCCGCAAATGCTGAAAACATGTAAAAGTCGAATGTTATGCAAATAAGACACGTCAGCTGTGACACAATGCAGGGAATGCCCCCACACTGTAATGCAAATCCCCCTTGTATTGTGAGCAATGAAACGTAAACAGTACTATACTGTTATACGTCCCCGCTCCATTGACTTCCATTGATGTACAGAAGATGTTTTTTTTCTAAGTGCCGTTCCGGCAGCCTTAGCGATCGTTCTCCCGTCCAAAATGCCAACTTTAGTTGGCGGGAGAAATCGGCCATAACATCTCAATTTCGTAGTGCCGATCAGCCCCGATAAGCTGTTTTTTTTTGTTGAATCCAGCCGATTTAAAAAAGTGGCGATCAGTGTCGAAAACAGGCTTATCGGCAGGCGACTGGCCATAACCAAATTATCGGCTCCGAAACCTGGCGATATGAAGCACTTATCGGCGCTTACTGAATCTCAAACCCAATTTTGGCTATAACATGGCCATATTTCCCTTATCAACGCTTACTGCATGAGGCCCTAAGTTCTTTCAAAACTAAAGCTGTGTCACATTTTAACCTGGTCTGTAACTGTTACATATGCCTATAATATATATTATCTCTTACTGTGCCTGCAATGTCTTGTATATACTGTAATGTATACCCTGTTCACTTATGTAACTGTATTTATAACCATGAATTATTTGTCATCTTAACTCTATGCCCTGGACATACTTGAAAACAAGAGGTAACTCTCAATGTATTACTGCCTGGTAAAACATTTTTATAAATAAAAATAAATAATATACACAATAAGCAAATAATTAAAACAATTGCTTTAAGGGACATTGCATCTCTCTAAGGAACCTGAATATATTGATAAGAAGTCTAAACATAATTTTGCTTATTATGAGAAAGTGCCTCTTTAATTTGTAATCCAATTAACAAATTATTTTATCTGCTCTTTAGGTGGTGATGTTGATTGTTCCACTCGAAGTTATGAACTTCAAACAATTTAGTTATATAAACAATATTTACTCATTGTTATATGATGGGATTATGCATTAATTCATTCAGTCATTTTTAGTTTCTATTTAGGAATTCAATTTAACGAGAGGACACTTAATATAGAATCAAGCATTTGATTAATTGCATGTTAAGAGAAAAACAGCCATATTAGTTGCTCTTAAGGACTGAACTTGGAGAGCCATGTTTTACATAGAGACAGCTCACAAGAGGAAGTGATAATGTGAACTGCAAGCCAATGGGAGTTGCCCTAAAATACTGCCAAATATCTTTCTTTAACGTATCATAGTTATGTTTGCTACAGAAACCAAGACAATAAAGATAAGAATGCTGGGTACTACATCATGTTTTATTTACCAAAATGAAACATAGGGGTGCAACACGTGCAGTAGCAATGGCTTAATTCCAAATGTCCAATAGTCACATAGGTCCTGGAGAAGTTGTAATACATTTTAATGACCGACAAAGAATACAGTATAAATGAGCGGACAGCTAACCTTACCTCCTCCGTGTGGCAGTAAGAATAAGCAAAATATCTTTGTGGGATTTAAAAGCTCTTTCCACTACAGTTTCATTTATGAATAATTATCTTGGGGAACCATTATAAGGTACTGTATGTACTATATTCTGAATTCTTTATAAAATCTGTTTCCTTTAAGTAAGTGTGAGATTTGTGTGCATGAAGCAGGTCATTTATAAGGGAAACATCCATAACCATCCACATATAATATAACATGTGCCTTCTTCCCGATAACATTCTAGGAAATTCTTACCTTTCTGTTCAGTGAATTTTGTTAGTCTGGGGCACCTTAGAATGCTACAGTATTCCAACAATAGGCGACATTTTAGTGCACAAAGATGATCCATTTGATCTCATTGGTCTAATGTAGAAAGTGAAATTAAAATGTGTACTTTGTTTTTCTCACCAGAATAGAAAATGGAGATAAGAGATAAGACTCACAGGTCCTACTTAACAGACACATTCCAGCTGTTACTCTAGAGACCTACTGTAGGAGAAGTTTTTGGGTGTACAGTAAGCATTGTGTGATTAAAGGTCTTTTTAAATATGCTATTTTCACCCATTCACAATTAATTTGAAATGGGCATTTCTTCATTTAGCTCAACAAAGTTCAGTGCGGTAATGGATATAACTTCGTAAACTACCAGATAGGCCCTCTATTTTCCTGTTGACAAATTATGCACTGCTTCTAAGTCGTGCATTAGCAGGAGAGAACTTATAGAATGTCTCTTTCAGACAGCTACGTATGTCCAACATTTGTCAAACGCTGTGCTGCTTCTAATTCTTCCTGAGCTAGCAACAACAATGGTAGTCTATTTCTTATAGATAACACATGCAGTTCAGAACTGCTGTGTCTCTGTTGGCATTACTGCAAGTACACTATTATCTTCATCACATTTAAACACAGTTACAATTACCATGAAATGTCACAGGGGTACCACAATATTAGTACGTTAAGTGGGTGCTCTTACTGATAAATTATAATAATGCAAATGCATTGATATACTGTATAAAAAGCAATATAGGACACACTAGCACAGAAAACTGAAAAGACACCACAAATTGATTTCCTGAGATGTCCTGCGAGTGTGCCTAGGTAATTTCTCTTGTTTCTCTTCAAACTGCCAAAAAAAAAATTAAGCCTAGACATACTGCATATATTATAAAATACTGGGGTTAATTATAAATCCTCGTGGAGTTTAAAGTGTTATCCAGCTTTAATAACTTCTATTCGTACTGTTACTGGAAGCAACAACTATATTAGGCATTACACTTTAACCTCTGCCAATTGTCATTTAATCTTGTTAGATCATTCCCTTCTTCTGTATTGGAGAGCAAAGAAGTCTTTGTTCCAACGTATGTCTGCACAATGTTTGTTAGCAAAATCAAGTGCTCCAATTCTCAGCAAATTTGTCTGAAATCTAATGCCTGGACTTCCCCCAAAACTGCAAACGTATTATCTATTAAAATGTTTTATAAATACATGTCTGTGGATACTCTCTCCACAAGATACAAAAGCAGCACTCCAGAGGTCTTATAGATAACATTTTCAATATTTTATTTGTGGAGGGATCAACATATCGGTACCCTGTAAGGGCTGTTATATAGTGGCTGCGCGCGCTCTGCAGTGCACGCGCGCAGCACTTATAATTGGGTGAGGTTAGTCAGCCTTTCTATAATAGAGCAGCGTGTGCGCACGACAGTGAGCATGGAGCCAGCCGACAGGGGAGAAGATGGGGAAAAGAATGAATTTGCGCCGCTACCGGCACTGTAATGTATGTATGTGTGTGTGTGTACTGAATGTGTCAAAGTTAAATAAATAAAAATTATATTTATTGTGCAACTTTTTTAAAAATATTATTGAATTCATTATTAACTCACACAATCTCCACAATCACACACACAAAATCACACACACACACAAACACACACACTACCTTCACTCACAGCATACACACAAAAAGCGTGCGTCACGTGCACACACGTTCGCACAGGTGCCCGCCCCCCGCACCTACTATAGGACAAGCCTAAGAGATGTGTGCAGAGGTACATATAATGGAGAACGATTTTGGGTAAAATTATATCTTGGCTTTATTAAGCATGTTCTTTATCCAGACAAAACATACAAAAACAACAAAATAACAAACCCCTATCCCTTTGTACGGGCTAACTTACTTCCCCAGACCCTATCTGCAAGACTGGAAGCATATTCCAATTACCAGCCTATCACCCCAAAGACTCAGGAAGTACCTTAAGCAGGTGGCCCTTCATATCAGTCTCTGGCAGGTTCCTGGGTCCTCTGTGTCCAGGAAATATAGGTGTCTGTGTGTCTGGGTGTCTTGATCTCAGCACAGCCTTTATGCTCAAGGCAGTGTCTGTGTGCAGGGTTCTCTGCTCTCCTTCTGTCGGCACAAATGTGAGCTAAAGAATCTCTCTCCTGTTTCCAACAGGAGGCTTTTCTTACAGACTAATTTGGCCAGGTGGAGTCTGGTTAATTGCCTGCTGCACTTAACCAGATCCCTGCTGAATTTTAGAGATAATTTCCCTGTTACAGTCCCCAACTTGGATCTTTGTCAAGATAACACATAAAATAAAACTAGAGTGACTATATCTGGAAACTGTCGTTCACTTGGAGCAGGTTATTAATGCAGAGCCTAGCTGTGTGCTAATTTAGTAAGTACAGTACATAACAATACCTAACTGCAGTATAAGTGATTTAAGGGAAAGTATGATGATTAATTTATAAACCAACGGTATGCCCATTCTTGGCATATTTACTATAAAACTCATATGGTATAAAGCGTGTGTAACCCCCTTTCCCTTTGCCTATGGGAAACTGCGGCCGATTACATGTGCTGCTGTTACCTGTGAGGCTCACAGGAGGGCAAAGCCTCTGCTTCTGGGTAGCCATGGGTACTATAACTCATGGAAAAACACACAAAATCCACGGGGAGCATGGGGAGGAAACAAAAATAAATTTAAGTGCAGCAAAAATGACAATGTGAAAAAAGCCTTCAATTGACTTGGCTCTAATGAATTGACTACTTACAAGATGTAAGAGTCAAAAAGGCAGGGTTGACACAAACGGATGATG
This sequence comes from Ascaphus truei, assembly GCF_040206685.1. NCBI lineage: Eukaryota > Metazoa > Chordata > Amphibia > Anura > Ascaphidae > Ascaphus > Ascaphus truei. The sequence continues at coordinate 64,862,509 of NC_134483.1, forward strand.
CAGTTGTCATCAAGGTGGATCAGGTCCCCAGGATCACGTACCCCAATGTAGAGAGAAAAACTGGCATAGCGCAGATCACTCAAGATAAAAATAGCTTTATAACAATAAAATATTATACTCACATTCTAACAATAAAAAACGGGCATATCACACTGCATTAGTGTAGGAAGATTTTAGCCAGCTGGCTCACCGTCCCACAACGCTCCCCCACTCCTCCGCCTCAGCCTCCGGTCAGCTGTTTAGACTGCTCCGACTGGCGTGTGACGTCACTTCCGGTTTCGCCGCTCGGTGAGGGCTGGATCCTCCTGCAACTCCTCTGCTGTATGCTCCTCTCTGAATAAGACTCCCACTCTTCGAAAGCGACTGCTTTCTTCCTACACTAATGCAGTGTTATATGCCCGTTTTTTATTGTTAGAATGTGAGTATAATATTTTATTGTTATAAAGCTATTTTTATCTTGAGTGATATGCGCTATGCCAGTTTTTCTCTCTACATTGGGGTACGTGATCCTGGGGACCTGATCCACCTTGATGACAACTGCATCATCCACTTACCTCTGACCGTTTGAGTCAACCCTGCCTTTTTGACTCTTACATCTTGTAAGTAGTCAATTCATTGGAGCCAAGTCAATTGAAGGCTTTTTTCACATTGTCATTTTTGCTGCACTTAAATATATTTTTGTTTCCTCCCCATGCTCCCCGTGGATTTTGTGTGTTTTGCTGTTACTGTGGGGGAAGAGTGAAGACTACCCCTTCCAGTGGGTTTCAGAGCAGGGGGTGAAACTGTATTTACTTAAATTTGATCACATTTTTCACGTATTTAAGTTTTTGATTAGTCACTTATTATTTGTTTGCGCCTGTGTTCACTTTACCACTATACTATAGCTCATGGTGCAGCGCCTCCACCTATGAGGATTCCAGCGCAAGTGGGATGGCTCCGCATAGGACACAATAATCACTATACAACCTGGTATAATATAACGGCTTTAGTGTATAACAGTATGTAGCCATGCTGTAAAATGGCTGCAGTCATCTCTCCTGCTGACAGTAAGGCCTGGTAAGTTATGGGCATGCCAGCAGTAATCATGGAGGTTTGCCCTCACACCCTGGTGAGGTGCCCTATGTATGGATGGGAGTGGTCACAGGCCCTGACTCCACGGTTAGTGATGTCAGAGTTGTGTCAGCCCCCAGAGGATACATAAGGCACAGCACTGATCAAAAGTTAGAGGTAGCGAGTTGGAAGTAGAGAGTAAGAGAGTGTTGCTGAGTTAAGAAGCTGTTAGAAGGACAGTGTTGGAACTGTGACCAGGGACCTGGTCACAGGGAGATATCCCTGCGGGGATAGGGAATCCCTACATTAGGAGGACTATACCTTTCAAAGGGAAGTACGGTGAACAATGGAGGGCTAAATTCACCCATTGTGGAGGGCAGCTGGCCCACCATGCAAATAAAGATGTTCCTGTTGAAAGATACCCCCGTGTGTAAGTGTGGAGTGATTATGCAGGGGGCTGCACCACAGAGGAGTTCCTCACCAGGACCATCCACAAGCTCAAGCTGGGATCCTGATGAGGTGGAGGCGCTGCACTGGATATAGGTAGGACTCAAGCACACTACCTCAGCTGCCTGTCTGGGTTGGCAATCCCTACACACCATCATGCGGGAGACTCAGGAGTCCTGTTGCCAACAGGTGCACCACCAGACATCACACTGTAATGGGGACTGGTTAGATCACAGGGGCCAATATGAGATTGGGTGGGTCAGGCCAGTCCAGAAAACCCGTTACACTTGGAGGTGCTGCTGAGATACCTGTCAACAGGACAGGCTTTTGCTAGGTCACTTGGAAACAGGGAGAAGTGTCTGCTGCCACTTTGTGCTGCGTTGGGACGGACCTAGGGGTAGTCAGGGGGCTGACGGAGTTTGTCAGTTCGCAGGGACGTCCTAGGGGCCTGAAAGGAGTTGGGGGTTTGGAGCCGGGCTACAGCTGTCACCTTGAGGTAGTGCTAGTTGGTAGGATGCTAGAAGGGATAGCCTGTTAACGTGGTCAGAAATCCTGGAGAGGGTCTGCGCTAGGCTAACCAAGATAGGTAGACGCCCCAGTACTGCATGGAAGCCCCAGAGTACTCTAGCCCATTCCAGACCACTCACCGTAGGGAGCACAGACTGGGAGGAAGGAGATACAGCAGACACTAAGGGAGTGAGCCTAGCCTGAGGTAGTGCATACATGAGTCCAGCCTACATTAGGTACACATGGTGGTGCATCAGGAAAATCTTTATTGTGCCAGTGTGGTGGCTGCCCCGCAGAGAGGAGCCCCATGTACAATCAGGACAAACAAAAGATGAATACAGCGACCGCAAGAATGGAGGATCCGCGCGGTGCGGATAGTCCAAATTGGCGACCGAAGGCTGATGGGAAGAACACACCTGGCGTGCGTCCCACTGAAGAACAAGCTGTTGTCGACATGTCTGTCACAAGCCTGCTATGGAGTGGAGTAAAAGCCGTGGCTGCCCCGTTCTGGTCCTGCCTAGGACAACGAGGCGCTACCTTGGAGGACTGTGTTGAGGACATTGTTATAACAGGAGGAGAACATAGTAAGAGTAACTGTCAGTCGACTTGCAAACAGATGAACGCTACCTCATTCATTGACCAGACTGACAGTGCTACCCAAAATGGCGGCTTCCGCTTCCCTGGGAGACCGCGTGGGCCGATGGCAGACTATTCTGCAGATGCACAAGTTACAAAGAATTGGCCAGAAGCGGCGCCAACAGGAGAGCCCCGCCCGCATGGGGGGTATGGCGCGAAAGCTGCGGCCGCGCCTTCATGGACAGTAACTCACTCAGCCCCAGTGCTGAGTCAACCGATTAGTCTATGGGACCCTCCCCTAATATCAACCAGGGGGAGTGGTTTCCAGATATGCCCCGTGGGTATGAATCCTGCGGGCCCAGGAGCTGGTACGCTGACGGCACAATTACCAGAGGTAGTTCCGGCAGCTGAAATTGTGTGCAAAAAAGAAGGATACTTTGCACGCAAGGCAGCTGAAAGAAAACGGCTGGAATTGGCGGCAAAAGAGGAACCCCACCCTGTTGGGGATAAGGGTGCGAAAGCTGTGGCCGCGCCCTCTAGGACTGAAAGAGGTGTGGCCTCAATTAAAGGACATCTTATTCCCTTGTGGGACCCGCCCATAATCGCTACACTTGGGGGCGGATTCCAATTGTGTCAGATGAGGGCGGAGCTGAACCAAGGAGTGGCTGATCACCCAACCCCTGTTGGTCACTCACGCGGAACCAGCTTCCTGAACAGACCAGTGTTAAATGTAGCTCCCACCAAGACAATGGCCTGCTCCCCAGACATGAACAGGATGGTATCGACTCAACCCTACGCAGTACCAGGGGGGGTACTAGTGATCCATGTAGGGGACGCGGAGACAGTAGTGGGCCTCTGCTTGCAATGCAGACTGCCCGGCGGCACCATGGCCACGGCAGCACGCTGTCCCCAGTGTGGCACACAATACCTGTGGCTGATGCCCACGTTTGTGCCCATTCAGACCAATGACCCAGGGGGGAATATGGCTAGGCTGTCCGCCGAGTCCCCCGGTGCACTATGGACCAAGGGTGCGGATCCAGAAGAGCGTGAAGTGATCGGTCAGGCTACTGACCGAGAGAAAAGAAGGCGGTCGCCGTGTTCGGCGACCCCAAGTACCCTTAGTGCGGATCCCTCGGACGAGGGGCCCAAGAAGTTAACCAGTATCTTAGTCTGGCCGGTGGCGGTGTCCTGTGGGGGGAATGGAATAAAAAGACCACTTACCGGAAGTGACAGCGGACGGAGCTGGGTGTCACCGGTGGAGCAGAGACCGGAGAGGCGGAGCCCAGCTGTTCTCGGGACCGGCGGGTCCAGTGGCAACGGGCGATCCATGCCTAAACTGCGGACTGGTAAGGATAGTCCTTGTCCTTGCCAGGCTCCGATACCACCGCTAGAGGAGGAGAGGCCGTGCCAGGCCAGGACGGTGCACGTGGGCGCAGGCGGACTTCCGGACATAATCGTGGAGGAAGAGATCCCGCATGGGGGTCCATCCCAAGATGGCGGCGTATCCGACTCCAGCGATGACGGCGTTTCCGGCGGAGGTGGCAGAACCAGCGGAAGTAGAGGACACGCGTCTCAGCGATCGGGTGGTGGTTCCCGATCAACTAAAAAGACCCGGAGCAAGCGGCGGACAGAGAAGGGTGAGACGCAACCGGCGATACCACTGTCCAGTGGTACAGGACAATCTGATGACGGCGAACGGGTCGGAACCCCGTGGCTGCCAACCGCCTACCCATACGCCCAACACCACGCCCTAGACCTGTCCCAGTCACCTGTTCCCGGGGATCGTCATCCAGTTTGGGGGTGTCGGAAGGGTCCTTGGGGGTTGGTGAGATCCGGACTGGGGAGAGACTGGGCAGCTTTGCTTCCGAGGGTGGGTCCAGGGGAGGAGGACAATTGGGACAGGTGTCTAAGTCCCGCTGGGTGCCTGAAGAGGCGGATATACCTCATGAGGAGGCCTCAAAGCATGAGAGGTGGTCCAGGCCCCGTTCCGCAGGGACCTCTGGGGTATGTTCCTGGGGGGGTACTGATGAAGGAGACTCTCAAGAGTCTGGGCCCGAGAAGCCTAGGGAGACCCGGTGGTGGGCGCCCTTATTTGAGGGGTACGTGGGGTGGATGGACCGCACGCGGTTTTTGTTAGAGAAGGATGACATCGTGAACTACTGGTGTGCTAAGGGGAAGTTCACCCCGCCGAGAGGAAAAAGGAGATGCAATTCAGGTGGTTCATGATAGGCAGGAATGAAATAGAACCCATGGGTCCTGATATATTGTCAGACCCTGTAGACCCAGATGAGCCCTTGTCCTGGGTATTGCCAGGGAGAGCGGGGAACGCCAACCTAACTAGGAGTAGTCGGGCTGAAAGGGCGATCACTGCAAAATATAAGTACTCCCATGGGTCGGAGTACCCGTACGTCCCTGAACCCCTCATGCAGGAGATTGAGGATAACTGGGACCAGTGGTTAAGGGAGACCATAGAGGAGTATATGGTCAACAAGGGGGGAGCCATTACTGGTAGTAAGGCAGAAGAAAGGATTGAGCACCTGATAAGGGTATGGAGTATCGGGCGAACTGTGTACAAACATAAAGTAATGTACCGGCCTGAGAGGGGTCTGCCGCGCACTTACAGTGTGACGGTTCTGGACATGGGGGGTCAGGAGGTGAAGAAACCCGATCCCCGACACTACTATTAGGAGGTACTGGGTAGCATTACGCGGGTTCGTGGCTGCTGGTCGGGGCGTGCTTGGCGCAATGTGACTTGTTGTTTTAGTATGCTAATACTAATAATGTGTGTTCCATTTTACAGTGCTTCATGGGGAAAGGTATTCAAATTTAGGTCCCAGCCGGGGAAGGTGGGATTCACCAGGGGGAGAATGTAGCCATGCTGTAAAATGGCTGCAGTCATCTCTCCTGCTGACAGTAAGGCCTGGTAAGTTATGGGCATGCCAGCAGTAATCATGGAGGTTTGCCCTCACACCCTGGTGAGGTGCCCTATGTATGGATGGGAGTGGTCACAGGCCCTGACTCCACGGTTAGTGATGTCAGAGTTGTGTCAGCCCCCAGAGGATACATAAGGCACAGCACTGATCAAAAGTTAGAGGTAGCGAGTTGGAAGTAGAGAGTAAGAGAGTGTTGCTGAGTTAAGAAGCTGTTAGAAGGACAGTGTTGGAACTGTGACCAGGGACCTGGTCACAGGGAGATATCCCTGCGGGGATAGGGAATCCCTACATTAGGAGGACTATACCTTTCAAAGGGAAGTACGGTGAACAATGGAGGGCTAAATTCACCCATTGTGGAGGGCAGCTGGCCCACCGTGCAAATAAAGATGTTCCTGTTGAAAGATACCCCCGTGTGTAAGTGTGGAGTGATTATGCAGGGGGCTGCACCACAGAGGAGTTCCTCACCAGGACCATCCACAAGCTCAAGCTGGGATCCTGATGAGGTGGAGGCGCTGCACTGGATATAGGTAGGACTCAAGCACACTACCTCAGCTGCCTGTCTGGGTTGGCAATCCCCACACACCATCATGCGGGAGACTCAGGAGTCCTGTTGCCAACAGGTGCACCACCAGACATCACACTGTAATGGGGACTGGTTAGATCACAGGGGCCAATATGAGATTGGGTGGGTCAGGCCAGTCCAGTAAACCCGTTACAAGTATAACAAAGATAGCATACAGCACATCAATACAATACACTAACATCACTGGTGGTCCCCCAAAGTACTGAAGTTGCCTGGGCACCAATACCCCTGGTGTACTGTCCCAGCAAGTCCCACCAAAATGTGAGGTAGCGCTACCCCTGTATGAACCATTGGTGCATGTGTATACCTTCCTGGGCAATCCTGTACCCAGGTGCAGCTGGTGGAGCAAGGCACAGTCAGGTCCCATGCAGCGGGGCCTCTGACACAAATACCCTCACTCCTTAGGGTCCTGATACTCCTCACGAGGTGAAGGGTCTCATCTGAATATATCACGGTCCTGAGGCCTGGTCAGTCACCGGTGGAGAACTATCAGTAAGGGGAAGCGTCCCTATAACACATCTGTGGTGGCTCAGGGCCTAGATGGGGCCTAAAGGGAAGTCTTTAGGCCTAGCCCAGGAGCTACTTGCTCCCTGGGCACTACCTGCTCCATTGCTGGCTCCAGGAGAGATGAGCTTCCGCGATGTTGTGGGGAACAGGACAGGCTTTAGGTGATCCTCAGGTTCTTTTCATTTGGTGACAGCGCCTCCAGTCATAGCTGTGTACAGCAGAGCTGCAGGCAGTCCCTACCATGTCAGTCTTTTCTCCTATAATTCTGTCCGACAGACTGCGACTTAGGTCCTCATGCTATAAGCAACGATAAGCTCCTTATCGCCAGCTTATCGCCAAAAAAGCCTACAGTGATTCAGTAAGCCCCAATAAGCTGTCGATAAGAGCAAAAATCGCCGATTTGTTTGGCAGAGAAAAAAAAATCGCCAAACGTGCAGCAATAAGTCACTTATCATCGCTTATTGCCAGATTCTCAAACTCGCTCAATTCTAGTAGCCTCGATCAGCTTATCGAGGCTAATCCTGCTCTAGAATTGAGATTTCCTCTCCAAATCGTCCCGCCACAAAAAGCTGGCAAAAAGATGGTGAGAAGCTGCCGATGAGCGGCGAGACGGCGCTTAGAAAAAAAAATGCATTTTTGTAATAATAATAATAATAATACTAGCATGTTCTTGTATAGCGCTGCTAGTTTCACGTAGTGCTTTACAGAGACATTTTGCAGGCACAGGTCCCTGCCCCATGGAGCTTCCAATCTGGTTGTTTGGTGCCTGCGGCACAGGGAGCTAAAGGGAGAAATGTTTTAAGCATTGAGTCTACAGAGCTGAGACTCATTACTTTGTATGTGTAATTCCAATGTCTTTAAAATAACGATTTTTAATAAATATAAGCATTTACCTTATTCACCTAATAGTGTCACCATGACTGATATGACTTTTTGATGTTATGATTATATATGGTGTACATGAATTTTTCAGTTCAGCGGGCTTGCAGGATAGTCCTATCGTAATCTCTTAAAGATACAGTTCAGACAATATCAAACGTGTTTAAAGAAAAATACATACATGTTGTGCAATAACAAAAGTGTTTGTACTAACAAAAATAAGCATGCCATACATTTTTAATGTAATTGACAACGTTTATAAAGCATTATCAATGTTACATCCTCTTCCTCTTCTGATTTGTCCTTTTCATCCCGGCCTCTCTCTAGCAGGCTAACAAATTGTATCAAGTAACTGCCCAGTCATATTATCTACATGGACTAAATGTCCCACAATGCTTTGCAGTAAAATATTTTATTAACCCAAACAATAGAATGAGTACATGAGAATTTGGAGATCTGCAACGTTTCTAATCAATTGTCAGTGTGCACCTAGTATTGATGCACATATGTAATGATATAGAATCAATTTTACATTTTCAACAAGTCACTTTGACCAGCACCTTTAACATATAATTTTAATTTGTGTTACAGTGTTGACATATGTTGTCACAGGTTACATACATGTAAACCTTTAAGCAAAATGTGTAACAGATACAATACATGTTAGATTGTATCATAAATGTGCAATGTTTTTAGTACTATGGTGAATAGGCATTTTTTTAAACTCAATATTCGTTCATAGAGATGCAGTGGCCGTTATCCAAACATTTACCTGGGTATATTTTGCGTTGTGCCGCGTGAAGGTTGCGATATATTCACAAGTTTTGCCGCGGCAGACATAATGGCCCATCGGATTAACACAGCGGGGTCCCTGCTGTGTGAGTCCTACCGGGGCCTGCCTTTCTGTAATAGACACGCAGTAAGAGGCTGAATCAGTCACTCTAACTGCGCGTCTCTCACAGGCGACTGCAGGGTATTATTTAATTTTAAACATTACAGTAATGTAGCAGGGGGTCTCCGGAGCTGAACTGCATTGGTTTCAAGTCTGGGGACCCCCTGCTTCCCGAGATACAGACCCCGTTATGGGTGCCGGTATCTCCTATGCATTGAAATGTCCCGATCACGTGACGCGAGACATTTCCATGCATAGGAGATACGGCACTTCATAACTGGGCCTGTATCTTGGGAAGTAGGGGGTCCCTGGACCTGAAACCAATGTGGTTCAGCTCCAGAGAACCCCTGCTACATTACTGTAATGTTTAAAATTAAATATCTAGTAAGCACCAATACACAACACCCCAAAAAATCAAGCAATCGCAATTCAAAACATTTTAATCTAAACAATAAAAATACATAGAAAATATAACAGTCAAAAAATTCATGGCTATTACTGTATTCATTTGTACCCTAAACAGGTACAGATTAATACATTAGCAATCAATTGGCAATGAAAAATAAATAAAAAAGAAAAATCCAATGAAAAAATCTATAAAAATAAAAGGGGCCTGTATCTCGGGAAGTAAGAGGTCCGGAAATCAATGCAGTTCAGCTCCGGAGACACCCTGCTACATTACTGTAATGTTTAAAAAGAAATGCATCTGTATCCTTGAAACTCTGCTCAGCTTTGTAAAACTCCTCCGTGGATCGTAATGAAGTCATACATGCAGAGAAATAGACAAAAGTGCAAACATAGTGCATTATCCCAATTAATTCAACATTTATATTGCTTGCAGTAATAGTTTACAATGATGGGAATTTTGTGTGAAATGAAATATACCTGTTATAAACCAGAAATTCACTTAGAGAACACAATCCAAAAATGTAATAAAACTGATTAAAAACAAATCATGTGAGCAAGGTTAAAAAACAAAATATTACATATTTGCTGCATCTATCCTTTTCTTGACATCAATGACCCAAAAAAGAAAAAAACTTGCCCACATTTTTTTTTATTTCCTGCCTATTTTGATTTTTATTCCCATAATTATTTTACAGATCCAAAACCAAAATCAATTAAGTTCAGGCAAAAAAACAAAAACTGAAAGGGCCCATAATTACCTATATAATTTCTTTTGCAAACAGGCAATCTGAAACATGGTAAGGTTTTCTTACCTACAGGTATGACTTTGCCACTTGTGTGATGTCACTGGGGCCCATAATTACTAGGTGGTGCTATTCCATAAGACTACCTCTGATGCTGGAAGATACCTTACAATTAATTCAAGTGAAAGTTGTCTTATGGAATAGCATTTCTTAGTAATTGTAGGCCTTTATAGGTTAAGTGAATGAACTGAAAGGTATTTTCCAGCTCTGGGAGGGGTTGTTGTATGGTACTGTAGGTGGCTGCCTTCTGTGTTGTATGGCAAAGCACTGTTTCATAAATATGGAAGTGTAAGGACCGTTCCATACTGTGTGCGGTCGTGCGCACGCGTGAATGTACGAACGTGCGTGCACGTGCAGCACGCTTTTTGTGTGTATGCTTTGAGCGAGTGAGGTACTGTACGTGTGTGTATGTATATGTGTGTGTGTGTGCATATGTGTGTGTATGTGTGTCTATGTGTGTATGTGTGTGTGTTAAATAAGTTTTGAAATAAATAAATACTTTAATTAATTGTTTATTAACATTGTACATACATACACACACTTACATTTCAGCGGCGGTAGCAGCGCAAATTCTTTATTTTCTTCATCTTCCCCCCTGTCGGCCGGTTCCACGCACACTTCCGTGCGTGCGCGCACCATTATAGAAAGGCTGACTAACCTCAGCCAACTAAAACTGCCGCGCGCGCACGGTGTAGTAAGTGCACGCACTACAGAACAGCCCTCAGCCTCCCTCTAGCTTAACTCCTTATCTATCTTAGACCTCTAAATGGGACAGGGTGGGCTAAAGGTTGAGTAAACACTTGATTGACAATTGTGCCTACAGTACATTGAGAGGCTCTGATGATAAAAACATGTACTGCTGTAATTTCCATAGAAACCAAAACTACCAAATGTTTCGTAGAAGTATGATTACATTTCTTTAAGGAAGACCGATATGCTGTTAATTTGTTTTCAACATGTTTTTTTTTTTTTTTTTGCAAGCTCACAGGAATTGCACCGTGCACATTTAAATGGAGTGTAGTTGTTTTTCTCAGCAGGTCTATAGTACAGAATGTTGAGAGTTTTTGGTTCCTGTGCCTATTGGTTAAAGTGTGGAGCATTCAGGTGATTAGGACCTCTGTAGGGTAGCTGACATGTTTACTGCATGTATACTGTATATTTTATGACATACTTGTAGCATGTATAGATCCAATATAAACATGAATCATCGTTCCTCATGCATCACTTTGCTCAGATTAAAGCAGTTCTTTGACGTACCACATCCTGATTTATCATTAGCATGTCACCGCAATCTATCCTTATAGGAAGTACATCAACAATGGTTGGAATTACATCCTTAAATCTCTACAGGAGGTAGTTTTTCCTAACTGTCTTTAAGCAGAAGCAACATCATTCAAACAGAGGATAAATAACATAAAATGTAAACACTCCCCCATGTTTCAAATTAACCCACATGCAAACAGCTAAAACAATGAGACGATAATAAACATAAGATGCACATACTGTACGCTCATATCCACACAAAAATGATTAATATTATATAGAAGCATTACAATAGGCATAATTAAACAAAAAAAAGTTATAATGAATTGCAGATTACAATAATGGAATCATAAAGTAAATGATAATGTAGTTAAATTGCTTCTTTCTACCACTTGTGAGATCAGCTAAGCTCACAAAGGAAAATAAATAATGTGATATATGAATAATAATAATAATAATAATAATAATACAAATATAAACAGTATATATATGTAACACGTGTTTCCCCCACCTCACTTAGAGGCCAGTGTATGGGAAAGGAGCGCATTACCTCGCTGTTTGGTGCTTCACCTGTTGGTTCGCAGGAGGTCTGAGTGGTCTGCAGGGTGTTATGAGACTGGACAGGACTGGCTCTTACAGGATTCTGGTTCATCTTGGTGTTATCAGCGCCTCCAGTAGCGATAGCTCCCACATTGTAGGCTTCAGCACCCATCACTACACACATACATTTCTCTTAGCCCAGGAACTGACACCTTAAGCTGAGGTATAATTGCAGGGTCTTTATTCATCATCTCACACAGGTTAGCAGCATATCCTTCTGCATATGCCCCAGGACTTCTGGACGGTGCTTTACTTCCACTGCTTCAGGTGGTCTTGACTAGCCAGCCAAGTGAACAGGCTTACCCCGCAATGGGGAAGACTCACAGTTCCCCCCATTTGCACGTGTAATATTATATTAATTATGGCAATATTAAATGTTAAGTTTTAACAGCCTAGGTGGCCACCAATAATGTGCTTCTTGCTAGAAATTGGCTTGTCACACAACCTTATCTCTATTTTGAAAATATATTTCAATTCAGCACATAGGTAGCACCCAGTGCCTACCTAGACACTTTCAGGCGACAATCATACTTATGAACACTAATTTCACATTTATCAGTGAGCTGTATATTCCTTTTTTGTTCTTGTATATGTATGTATATTTATTAGATCAGGGCTGTGAAACTTGCTGGTCGCATGCAGTCCATAAAATGTCGCTATGCCGCCAACGCCAGCGAGCTGGCAGGAGTACCGTGCATAGGGGCCCGGCGAGCACTGGAAGTTGCTGCAAGGCCGCCTCCTCCCTCACTGGTGTGTGCGCCTGTGCCTCCACCCCCACCCCCTGCTGGTGTGCACGTGCTTGTGCCCCCCCCCCACGACCCCTGCTTTTGTGGAGCTATTGTGGAGGAGGGGGGCTTGTGTGGGGCAAGGGGAAATTGTGGGGCTTATTTATTTACTTATAAAGTGTTTTACCAAGAAATAATACATTGACAGTTGCCTCTCATTTTCAAGAATGTCCTGGGCATAGAGCTATGATAGCAATACATAGTTACATTAAATGACCAGTTGTTATACATTCAATTCACAAACATTTCATGGACAGGTAGCGAAATGATTATGGGTGTATGTAACATTTACAAGCAAGATTAAAATTTCGATTGGAGAGGTAGGATAGGCCTGCAATGTGTTAGAAGAGACCCTACCTCAAGGAATTTACAATCTATATGGCCAGGTAAATTGAAACATTGTGTACAGGAGATAAAAGGGCTGTTGAGTTTCAGATTAAAAAAGAACAGCTTTAACATTACCAAATATCAGCGAATGACAGTAATCAGCTCACACCCTTTGGCTGCCCTTCGGCTGTGCCAAAGGCTGTTCATCTTTAGGGTGACACAAATGTAGTCTGAAGGGGTTCAGATTGAATGCAGCTGTGTTTTCAATGTCCTTTGTCATTCTGGGTCATAAAATTCCAGTGGGCGGGGTTGGCGAAAACCATAGCAGTAGGCAATCGCAGATGTTAACCCTTAGCACGCTGCTTCTGTGCAGAGGGGAGCAGCTCTTGGTGAACCCTTTCAGGCGTCCACCTTTGGGGCAATGCAGATGTAGACTAAAGCGGTTCAGATTGAATGCAGATGAGTAAAGGGTTAATATTAACTCCTAGAAAGTACCTTGCACAGACGATGAGAGTTGGCTAGAGTAGCCGCGTGTATTAACCCTGGTTTCATATCTAAGTCCCGTGCACACTTGTGTACTGTTCGTGACAGATGGTATATGGGGATGGATTGAGGGGGGATATTGTTAATTTGAGGAACCTTTGAGAAGGTGAAAAGTGGGGCAGCTTGAGAGCTGTGTATTAACCCTTGTCCTGTATGCAGGGCACGTGCTCACAGGTGTGCCGTACTGTACATGACAAATATTGGATAGGGGGGTATTGTGGGGGAAGTGGTGCTATTGTGGTGGTAGGTATTTGGCTATTGTGGAGGAGATGGCTGGTGTGGGGCAGAGGGTATTATGGGGGAGTTGGTGCTATTTTAGGGGAGGGGGTATTGTGGGCCAGGAGGTATTGTTTGTGTGTGTGTGTTGTAGGGGTGGGGAGAATTGTGTGTGTGGGTGTACTGTGGGGGAGGGTGGTATTGTGTGTGTGTGTTTGTGTATGTATATGATGGAGGAGAAGAGAGAGAGAGAGAGAGAGAGAGAGAGAGAGAGAGAGAGAGAGAGAGAGAGAGAGAGAGAGAGAGAGAGAGAGAGAGAGAGAGAGAGAGAGAGAGAGACTGTACCAGTCACGTTTACATATTTTTAATATGGAAAATGCAAGAAAAATGTGTACATGTACACATTTTTCTTGCATTTTCCATATTAAAAATATGTAAACGTGATTATTAGAAAAAAAATTAAATTAAAGTGCGGCCAGTCTTGCAGTCGGACTTAATATTTGGCCCCTATACTATTCTCACTGCCCCACACCTCTGACCTCTGTGTCAATTATTCAAGTCCCATTTTAACATATTGCCATGGACATGATGGATCCTTTGGGAAAATCTGCATAAGGATACCAATATATTCTAGCAAGGGCTGGCAGGAATTTTTTTGCCTATGGGGCAAACCCAACACACTGGCCCAAGAACCAGGCAGCCCACACACCATACAGTACATACAGATGTGCATCATGCTCCCGGGCACCAGACAGCCCCTGAACACACCAGATACATGCACCATACACCAGACACAGACAGCAGATACATGCACCATACAAACAGATGCACACACATACACATACAAAGACCAGATACATGCATCATAGACAAGTACATTAAAAACAATCCAAATGTATTTCAATATTTTTTTTAAGTATTTTCATTTAGTACAGAACTGATGTTTTAAAAAAACAAAACATGTAGTACAGTATATTGTTTCAATTGCTGCTTTAGATTCACACACACACACACACACACACACACACACACACACACACACACACACACACACACATTTATTTTGTAAAAATTTTTTTTTTTACATATGAAGTAATCTTCGGGGAAAAAAAATGCCTATTCACCATAGTACTAAAAACATTGCATATTTGTGACACAATCAACATGTATTGAATAATTTAAACATGCTGCTTAAAGGTTTACATGTATGTAACCTGTAACAACATATGTCAACACTGTCACACAAATTAAAATTATATGTTAAAGGTGCTGGTCAAAGTGACGTGTTGAAAATTTTAAATTGATTTTATATCATTACATATGTGCATTAATACTAGGTGCACACTGACAATTTATTAGAAACGTTGCAGATCTCCAAATTCTCATGTACTCGTTCTATTATTCGGGTTTGTAACAGGGGAAATTTTCAGAAATGTGCCTCTAATTCAGCAGTGTGGGGGTTAACTGCTGGTAGACAATTAACCAACATCACCTGGCTGATTACAGGTGTCAAAAAAGCCTGCCTCAGAGACAGGAAGGGAGATTTTCCTCAGTACACAAGAGTGCTGACAAGAGGAAAGAGGTCTTGAGCAGAAAGGCTCTGCTGAGATCAAGACACCCAAAGATCTATATTCCTGGATACAGGGGACCTACCAGAGACTGACATGAAGGGCCACCTGCTTTAAGGTATCTCTTGAGACTTTGGGGAATAGGGTGGTAATGGGATTATTCCTCCAGCCCTGGAGAAAAGGACTGGGGAAGTAAATGAGCCCTTAAACAGAGATAGGCGTTTGTTGTTTTCATATGTTTTGCTGTGTTAAAAAGGACAGGCACAATAAAACCTTATTTTAATTTCACCTTAAAAACGGTCTCCATTGCATACCTCTGCACACATCTCTTACAGGGTTATTAAAATATTTTACTGCAAAGCATTGTGGGACATTTAGTCCATTTAGATAATAGGAAGAAGATCAATGAGAACCTCCTCCCACGCGTTTCGGGCATGGTTTGTACATATACACCTTGAGAAAGGGCAATCCATGCCCAAAACACGTGGGAGGTTCTCCTATTTTTGTTTGTTCTGAGTGTTCCATTTTTTAATGTAAACTCAATAAAGCACTGTTTTTAACTTTAACCTGGTAAGTCCCAGTATTTCGGAGCGGCTGCTGCATCGATCATTGATCTTCTTCCTGTTACCTCGGATCGTGCCCGCGCCGGGGAGTGACGTCACTTACCTTCGACACACGTGACACGGGGAGAGAGAGTGAGAGCAATGGAGGACGGCTTCATCGTGAGTACCTGCACACTCCAGGCTGATTCCTATTACACTGCACAATATGCAACGGACATTGTTCTTGTCTTAGTTTGTCTAGCAGTTATCTCTCCAACACTCTCTCCCTCCTTACGCTCCATCATTCTCCATTCATGCTTATCATAGGCACATGCCATTAGATAGATTGCCTTTGAGCTCTTCAGACGGTTTTCTCTACTTACATGTAGATAATATAACTGACCAGTTACTTGATATAATTGTTAGCCTACTAGAGAGAGGCCGGGGATGAAAAGGGCAAACCAATCAGAAGAGGAAGGGGATGTGACATTGATAATGCTTCATACATTATAAACATGTCAAATGACATTCAAAATGTATGGCATGCTTATTTTTGTTAGTACAAACACTTTTGTCAGGACACAAAAAGTATGTATTTTTCTTTACAAACATGTTTGATATTGTCTGAACTGTACCTTTAAGAGGTTATGATAGGACTATCCTGTGACCCCGCTGAACTGAAACATCCATGTACCCCGTATATCATCATATTACTACTGTGAAGCGCTATGTACATTAATGGCGCTATATAAATAAAGACATACAAAAGAATACAATACAATAACATCAACAAGTCATAGCTTAACACATAAATAACGTATACGGTGACACTATTAGGTCAATAATGTAAACGCTTATATTTATTACAAATTGTTCTTTTAAATATAACATAGCCTCTCAGCTGCTACTTCTCTGCATGGACCTTTCCAGTGTAAGTCCTGTTAGGTAGAGGCAGTTGAGGTGTTAATTCCTTCTTTCAAGGCCTTGTGTGCTTTTGCATCTTTGGATTGTGTCATCAGTATCCAAATGCAGGCCTTAGCAACTACCAGAAAGTGTCAGCCTGAGGGAAGGGTACTGATTGGTTCATCTATAGTGAGTGATAATCAATTAGTATTCAACCTGCTCTGTTAAGGGGCAGGGTTACAAACATCCCCTGAGGGTGTTTCTGACACTTTCCCAGAAGTCCAGTCAGTCTATCTCTCTTCCCCCTGAGGAGTGGGAGTGAGTGTGTTATCCTGAGCACTACCAGGGATAAGAATCTGGATGGGGCCTGCAATGCCTTATCCCTAAATAAAGAACTGTAATGACTCTGTGAATACTTTGCATGCAATAAAACCCAGAAAAGACAAAGGAGTGTGTCTGCTGCCGTGCAAGGAGAGTTGTCGGTATCGGGCATCCCCTGCTCATCACATAGGATCCATATTATCTGGAGGCGCTGCACCGAGGAAGATCAAGATAATCTACACCCCTGTCCTGGTTCTCCCAACACACCACAGAGCACTCAGCCCTCCTTTTTACCAACAGGTACAGCACAACACCCTGAAGTAGTAGCTAAAAGAGTATACCCAACCCAATCTCACTTAGGGGGAGGGGGGATACAAGGGCTACATTTGGAGGCACTGCTGAGATAGTGAACTGCTCCCAGCCAGGACAGGTTTTTGCAGCAGCAGGATTGGGACTTTGTTGTGTGCACAGAGACTGTTTCATGCTTCCCTCACTAAAGAAATATGTTGGGGCAACCCCCTGGTCATCGTGCCAGGGAGTGTGGACACCCTCATATCATTGAGCTGCTAATCTGTGGGGCGACTCATTGAGGCACCACCAAGGAGCGTGGACACCCACATACAATTTCTAAAAATATGATTTGGGGCGACGACCTGAGGCTTCACCAGGGAGGATTGGGTACTATGCATATCAGTATTCCAAGAAGAAAATAGGGAGCTGGTTCCTGAGGCGACACCAGGGAGCTGTGCAGCCCATTACCTGGCACTGCAGTTAGGGCGACTACCTTAGGCTTCACCAGGAAGGAGTGGGCACCCTTTTGTATCCCACCACAGAGATAAGCAGCAAGGGGACAGGGCCTCTGAGGTGTCACCAGGGACCCCTGTGCACTCAAGCAATAATGAACTATTGCAGTAATTCGTGAGGTGCTCCCGGAGGCTCTACCACGGTGCGTGGTATTCAAAGAAAAGAAAATGTGTTCTATATTGTGTGGCTCTTTAGTGAAGAAAAGGGGTTACACGTGTTCTCAAGTCCTCGCAAAATGGTGGTTTTACTCTCAAGGAGAACCGCATGGTTGCTGGACTTTTGCTTTCAAAATGGCGGTTCCAGAGAACTGGGAGCCACATGGACTCTAACTATGTCAAAATTGCGGTTCCTGTCGAAACCAGGGAAGCCGCATGCTGTTTTGCAAAAGTTGCAAGCTTTTGCTGTGTTCTAGTTTCCAAGAAACAGCGCAAACTGCAAAAACCCTCCCCCTTTCTTACTCCTGATTGGATTATACTATCCACCAGGGGAGGAGCTGGGTGTGCCCTGACAGAGCACACAGGATGTGAAGAGCCAGACACGTTTGCACTTCAACCACACCAGTTATGCTTACCTGCAGGCATTCTAAAACCACTTGTCAGACCACATCATACATGCAAGCATCATTATATATTAAATATATATATATATATATATATATATATATATATATATATATATATATATATATAGACAGAAAAAGAGAGAGAGCGCACGCCCCATAGCATAATACTGCATAAAATTTATTAAAACAGGAGAAGGAGGTGGGGGGTGGGGGGGTAGGAATCGCACTTACAAAATGCAAATGGTTAAAAAGCAGTTTGTGAATATATCACCACCATCCGGTTCTGGATGCTGGAACACGTCTCCGTGGACTCCTTCAGGGCTGCCAGACACGATCACCAGGAACCAGATGTATAAGGCTCCGTTCGCTGTCTGAGTGTAGTCCAAACTCCAGCTCTCACTTCCAATGGCCGCCGATTGTATTCCCGCGCTTGGTATAGGCTTCTGCGCGTGCGCGGCGTCGTCGTGATGACGTAATCGCGCTCTCAGTACCCTAACGCGTTTCGTCACCTGACCGGTAACTTTCTCAAAGGGCTGATGCTGAATGGAATCAAGTCCTGCCCTTATATAACCAGTCCGTTGCCAGGCAACCCGTGATCGGGTGATTGATTCAACCTGAATGGCACTAATGGGGCTAATACATGTCATAGATGCTAATCACATAGAGGACTAGTTTTCTAAGGGCTGATAGGGACTAATATACTTAAGGAATGAACATGAAATGGATATATATATATATATATATATATATATATATATATATATATATATATATATATATAATTGAAAATCCTAATGGACAATAATATGGGAACAAGAAGGATATCATAACAGTAATACTAACACTAACAATAAAATTCAAGCAATTTGATACCATATAAATTCATCAATCATTGTACTGCAATGCATAATTACAAACTCTATTCTTAAAATGTATTTAATGATTTCCCAATAGGAAAATCCACAAATTGATTTTATCTACAAAATATATATAAAATTTGTTTACACACATAAGTGTGGATAACTATGCCATACATTGCACTACATGATCAACACATAATAACAAGATAACATTGATCTAAAAAATAAATTCAGATCTATAACAACAGATCTCAATCATGAATAGAACAGCATTACCCATAAATTCCAATTCCACATCTATATATACATAGAAAAAGATCTAAAACCCAAATGCAATATAAAGCATGAGTGTACACAGAGAGAAAGAGATGTATGTTGAGAAGCTCATAGATTCCCTTTTGGGTTAATAACTTGTATCTATATATCTTCTTAATTTCTCTGAATACTGAAGATACATACAGATTATATAAATTTTCCTCGGTGTTCAATTTATTACACTTTATACCTCAAATACTATAAGATATAGGAATTGGATTCACTTATTACCACAGAAACAAGAAAAGAATGACCTGATTAGTCACATTCTTACCCCAGCATTAATACAATGGGTTAACAGAGAAAAGGAGAGAGGAAGGGCAAGGTATTAGATTATAATGGTTTTGGACTTAACTTATATTTTATACATGGTGACACCTACAATAAAGGGAATTTCTAAATAAAAATTATTAGAATTCTAATATTATATAAAAGAACCAAAAAATATAAAACAAAAAAGAAATAATAAACACCTCTTCATACATCTCTTTCTCTCTGTGTACACTCATGCTTTATATTGCATATGGGTTTTAGATCTTTTTCTATGTATATATAGATGTGGAATTGGAATTTATGGGTAATGCTGTTCTATTCATGATTGAGATCTGTTGTTATAGATCTGAATTTATTTTTTAGATCAATGTTATCTTGTTATTATGTGTTGATCATGTAGTGCAATGTATGGCATAGTTATCCACACTTATGGAGAGTGTGTAAACAAATTTTATATATATTTTGTAGATAAAATCAATTTGTGG
Organism: Ascaphus truei; assembly: GCF_040206685.1. NCBI lineage: Eukaryota > Metazoa > Chordata > Amphibia > Anura > Ascaphidae > Ascaphus > Ascaphus truei. The sequence continues at coordinate 64,882,461 of NC_134483.1, forward strand.
ATTTTCCTATTGGGAAATCATTAAATACATTTTAAGAATAGAGTTTGTAATTATGCATTGCAGTACAATGATTGATGAATTTATATGGTATCAAATTGCTTGAATTTTATTGTTAGTGTTAGTATTACTGTTATGATATCCTTCTTGTTCCCATATTATTGTCCATTAGGATTTTCAATTATATATATATATATATATATATATATATATATATATATATATATCCATTTCATGTTCATTCCTTAAGTATATTAGTCCCTATCAGCCCTTAGAAAACTAGTCCTCTATGTGATTAGCATCTATGACATGTATAAGCCCCATTAGTGCCATTCAGGTTGAATCAATCACCGATCACGGGTTGCCTGGCAACGGACTGGTTATATAAGGGCAGGACTTGATTCCATTCAGCATCAGCCCTTTGAGAAAGTTACCGGTCAGGTGACGAAACGCGTTAGGGTACTGAGAGCGCGATTACGTCATCACGACGACGCCGCGCACGCGCAGAAGCCTATACCAAGCGCGGGAATACAATCGGCGGCCATTGGAAGTGAGAGCTGGAGTTTGGACTACACTCAGACAGCGAACGGAGCCTTATACATCTGGTTCCTGGTGATCGTGTCTGGCAGCCCTGAAGGAGTCCACGGAGACGTGTTCCAGTATCCAGAACCGGATGGTGGTGATATATTCACAAACTGCTTTTTAACCATTTGCATTTTGTAAGTGCGATTCCTACCCCCCCACCCCCCACCTCCTTCTCCTGTTTAAATAAATTTTATGCAGTATTATGCTATGGGGCGTGCGCTCTCTCTCTTTTTCTGTCTATAGATATCTGTGGAGTTGGTTTACCCCGTGTGAGAGCAGCCCAAAGACCCCTTTCATCAATATCGGAAACCTCATCATTATGGACTAATTATTGAAGGACTGGTTGGATTTTTTATTGACTTTTCTGTTTCCTCTTTTTTAGCACGTTTGTGTACTGTTATGTCAATTTTTATTGGTTGTGTCATATTAGAATTTATAAGGTCACACTAGTTTAATTGATATACACAATTTTAATATATAAGTCACTTTACACAATTTCTTATTTATTAATTATAGTTCCATTCATTTTTAACACAGTAAATTTATTTTTTGGCGCCACACTTTTTTTTTTTTTTTTGTTATATATATATATATATATATATATATATATATATATATATATAGCAACTGTAAATATTACTGTATGTTCATTTGCATGTCTTAGACAGGTCTGCAACCCTGTCTTTCCCCATTGTCACCCAGCATACAGCGCTTCCACTGCAGCAAGGGATTCTGGGAAATGACATGCAAATGAGCACTCAGTGCCACCTTTTGTCTCAAGCTCGTATTACACAAGCCAATCCTCAAGCCACTGCATGCTGTTTTAAACACAGCTTTTAAACAGAGGCTGGGATGAGATGCAAAGCCATTAGACCTACTCACATACATGTTTCAACCTTGATGGGTATCATCAGTGTGAGGCTGGTCTTAATGGCTTGCAGGTTTGAGACTAGACTAGGTAATATATATATATATATATATATAGCGCCCCCTTTCCCCCATGTCTAGGGTGACTACGTGTGGTGCGCTTTACCTGGCTCACAGGAGGCTTGATCCTCCGCTGCAGGGAGCTTGGGGTGTACCTGATTTGTTCCGGTGACAGCACCTTACACCTACACCTAATGACCCTAGCACTGCTGGATACCTCTTGCACAGGACCCAATACAATAAATACACACACACACACACACATATATAGGATAACATGTTTACTGAACGCATATAATACTATACATACACACTTGCTCCCAATCATGCCTCACTGAGATCTCCTCCCATGCAAATTGTGTCAACCTTTTCATTTAATACTGACTAACCTTAAAACTTGCCCCACAAATCAAGCATCCCAATAGCCTGCTCTCATGGCTATTGTCCCACACCCAGTAACTCCTACCACCCATTCCATTGTGGACAAGCACAGCCATTTACATCACTTATTCCCTCACCTGTTGTCTCTGTAAATTCCCCTCAAACCTTAGATTGTAAGCTCAAAGGGGCAGGGATTTCCTTTCCTATTGTCTGATTTTGCTGCACTTATTGTATTATTATAATTCCCTGTACTGTATTCTTTGTGAAGAGCTGAGTACACTTTTGGCACTATATAAATAAAGACATACAATACAATACTATAATGGAATAACATATATAGAGTAGGCCTCGCACGACTGTAACCACATAGTGTCCCAACCACCTTGTCCACACCCTGGTGAGGTTTTCCTCCAACGTACTGAGGTGCCCTGGGTACCTAACCACCCGGTGTCCACAAGGGCCACAACCCACCCCAAAGTATGCGGTAGCGCTACCCACAGGACGTGTGTTATATTTGGTGCACTTGAAGATCTTGATACCTGGTACCAGCAGCTGATGAAAGGGGCCCGTCTGGTCCCACGCCATCGCCGTCAGCGATGGCATCCACCTCAGCGTGCAGTGGGCTCCGGTTGGACAGTCCCACCGTGAAGAGTCTCTAATCGTGCGGTGGTGGTCTGGTCCCAAACCACAGGCCGCAAGTACTGCATGGCATCGCTATGTCACTGACATTATGGGGTCTAATTGGGGCAGTGTCCCAATCTAAGGGGGCCTGTCCCTGAAGCAGCCACAATCTGTTTGGGTCTCAGGGCCTACCTTGGCCTAAGGAGGCAGGCTAGGCCTAGTCCAGGGAAGCACAGCTATCTGGACACTACCTCTCTGTTTCTGCTCCCTCTTCCAACTGGCATGGTCCCTGAAGCGCGCCAAATGTATCCTTTCTGTTGCAGGGGAATAATGCAGCCCTTTTGGCTGTTTCGCACCATGTGACTAACCGCCCCTATGCACTATGGAGCTTGTAGTTCACCTGCAGAGCTATCTATAACATGGCCGCCGCTGTTCCTATTGCACTGCGCATGCGCCAGCTCCGTAATGGCCGCCACACTCTCCTGCTTCCCATTGCGCATGCGCAATGCATCTATGCGCATGTGCCAGCATACAAAATGGCGGCGCCATACTGGCATCTCACCGCGGAGCCTCCGGAGCGCTCCCTACACTGCCCGCTCTCCTCTCTTCCTCCTGCCGAGTCCGCCTCTATCTATATATATATTGCAAATAAAAAGATCACTTGTGAGCACATTCACATGTCTTAGACAGGTCTGCAACCCTGCCTTTCACCATTATCACCTAGCATACAGTGCTTCCACTGCAGAAAGAGATTTTGGGAAATGACATGCAAATGAGCACACTGTGTCACCTTTTGCCTGAAATCCATTTTTACATTGAACCCTTATAAGCTAATGCTCGCTGTTAACATAGCTTTTAAGCACACCATGGGAATCAGATGCAAGCCAGAGAAACCACTCACAGACATGTTTCAACCTTAATGGGTATCATCAGTGTGAGGTTGGTTGTAATGGCTTTGCCATTTTCAAGGCAGTAGGATTTATCATACACATTTTAAGTTATGGTGGGTGAAAAAAGTGTCAAGAACACTCCACGGTTTCAAAAGATGAACCAAAAGTACTAGTCCTAAAAATGAGGACTGTTTAACAACACAACAAAAGTAACCAGTAAACAAAAGTAACCATTCACTCATTAAATACAGTATATGTAGCCCTTCTACCCGTACCCTAAGTGATATTGGGGGTCTGCTTCTTATCTGGCTCCTTTCTAGGTGTTGTGCTGTACCTGTCGGTAAACAGGAGGGCTAAGTGCTCCGCGATGTTGTGGGGAGAAACAGGACAGGGTCGCAGATTACCTTAGATCTTCCTCAGTGCAACACCTCCAGTCAGCATGGATCCTCTGTGATAGCAGGGATGGCCCATACTGACAACTTTTCTTCATAGGGGACATTGACTCACACATGTTCTGGTACAACTGAATCTTTATTGCATGAAGATGTTACAACAGATCAGATGCATCCTTTTCTGCGTTTCTCTTCTTGCAAGGCCATGGTTAAGGCTTGAGACCCAGACCATGCCTTATGGACACCTCCTCTGCATCCTAGTGAGACAGAGGGTAGATGTATTCACTCCGCAGGGGAGGAAAGAGAGAGAGACCCAGAATTTAAGAAAGTGCCAGCATGTATAACCTAGGGTTGGTGATTGTAACCCTGCACCTTAACAGAGCAGGTTGAATACTCATTGGTCATCATACATTATAAATGAACAAATTAGTATTCTTCCCTCAGGCTGCACTCTCTGGCTGTTGCTAAGGTCCACCCTTGGATACTGCGGATAAGCCTTGTTGAAGCAATTACCCCTCTACTGGCTGCACCTTACAGGACTTACACTGGAAAGGTCCAGGCAAAGAAGTAGCGGCCGGAGGCTAGGCTACATACAGTATTTTTTTTTCTAGAGCTTGGTGAAGCTTTATTTCAATCACAGTAGTTAACTCAATAACAAGTAAAGTTAAAACAGTACTTCAGTTTATATGGCAGAGGTTTGCATTGCATCCCATACTATTATTATACCAAGCACTGAAAAAAATCCAGCAGACAAAAAAAAACTATGTACAGTACGGTGTGTGTGTGTATGTGTATATATATATATGTATATATATATATATATATATATATATATATATATATATATATATATATATATATATATATACAGTGGTCGACAAATCACCAAAAAATCTACTCGCCGAACAAAAAAATCTACTCGCCACCTAGTACCACACGTGTGCTGCTTGGGCCAATAGGAGCTCGCCACGATGTTAAATCCACTCGCCCGGGGCGTGCAAATGTATAGGTTTGTCGAACACTGTATATATATATATATATATATATGTATGTGTGTGTGTGTGTGTCAGTAGAGTATATAACATATATATATATTTATTTTTATGTTTACATATATATATATATATATATATATATATATATATATATATATATATATATATATATGTAAACATAAAAATAAATATATATATATGTTATATACTCTACTGACACACACACACACACATACATACATATATATATATATATATATATATATATATATATATATATATATATATATATATATATATATATACACATACACACACACACCGTACTGTACATAGTTTTTTTTTGTCTGCTGGATTTTTTTCAGTGCTTGGTATAATAATAGTATGGGATGCAATGCAAACCTCTGCCATATAAACTGAAGTACTGTTTTAACTTTACTTGTTATTGAGTTAACTACTGTGATTGAAATAAAGCTTCACCAAGCTCTAGAAAAAAAAAGCTATTGCTTGATGTATTTTTGTTGTTTTAGTCACTGTTATGGCTACTAAAAAGGTCACAAAGGACTTGTGGCACCATAAAGGTCATTTCTGTTATTCTTAGGAGGGAAGTTTTGACATGTGATATACTACCAAGATAATACAGTCAGTGGCTCAACCCTTGTCAATCAAGTGATTCCTACTACACCAGAAATTTGCAGAGGTTGACTTAACTTTCCTTCAGGGTCCTATTTAGTTTCACTATCAGTTTTCTCCTGATTTGACCCTATGGCAAAAATTGTTAAAATCCCATTCAGTGGCAGACTTTTCCCAGTGAGTTCCTGTGGGAAAATGCATCACTAAACAACGTGTCTTCATCCAGGATCTTTCCTTCATGCACTAACACTTATTATACCATTAAAAGGAGGTTATATATATATATATATATATATATATATATATATATATATATATATATATATATATATATATATATATATATATATATATATATATATATATATATATATATATATATATATATATATATATATATATATATATATATATATATATATATATATATATATATATATATATATATATATATATACACACTGTAAATATTACTGTATGTTCATTTGCATGTCTTAGACAGGTCTGCAACCTTGTCTTTCACCATTATCGCCCAGCATACAGTAATATTTACAGATGCTATATGCTTTACTGTGGAGGGTTTTTGTCACTTTTTTTACCCACCATAACCTTAATAATTGTGGTGTGTGTGTGTATACCATATTGACTCCTTTTATAGCTCCTTAAAATAAATGTGTATGTCATGAAAACAAAACATACTGAAAGACTTATTTTGGCTCTTATCTAATGTCACTTAACTGGTGTATTTTTAGGACACTTTATATATTTATTAATAGGAGGAAAAACATTCAAACAACACTTTGAAAAGCCTACCTTATAGTTTACTTTCACATAACAATGTCAGGCACAGTTTCATACAGTTTGCAGTTAACTAAACAATAGTTGGGCAGTTTGTAAAAGGTTGCAGCCCTTTTAAAACATGTTTATTAAGAAAATCAACATATTTTGGACAGGCCGTTTTATATAATGTTAGAACAAAACCTTGCTGAGTCAAGAGAAAAGAAACCACTGTTACAGCACTCTAAATCCAAAGTAGTGGGGAATAAACTAAAATCTAACCTTTAATAGGAATATCAATAAAATAGTGTTGGACAGACCTAAACTTACAATAACATAAAATAGACACACAAGTGGACACTCAAAAACTGATACACTGTACCAAGGTGGGTAAGTCTACGGGATGTTAATGTGGTTAATGAATGAGTTTGACACAGTCAGGAACAGGTGGGTGTTAGCCCCTCTGCTATTAACTGTGTCCACCGGCGCTCTTACTTATATATTAATATATATACAATGACATAAAAAAGGAAAGGGATTAACACAGTGAATTTAAAAGAAAACAATTACTTAAAACAATAAATAAAGAATTGATACTTAATATCTAGAAGATTTTCACATATTGTGTCCCAAATAAGGAGGGGAGAGAAAAGTCTGCACAAGTGGTTAAAAAAATAAAATGATGATGAATAAGCTGCTAGTGCACTTCTGCTATACTGCGCTGTGCAGCTGCAATGGGGAGCGTGTGCTCCTTCAGCAGTCAGAATGTCATCTGAAGTCCTTGCCGCATTGCCAGCATTTTTGGTGAATGCTCACTGAGCACCATCAACACAGAAGCCCCTGTCGGTGAGATCAGTCAGCGAGCCGCCTATTACAGGAGGAGACACCCTCACACAGCCAAAAAAGGCTTTCCAGCCTCTAACCACACAGATGATCTCTTTTAAAGAAACAGGAAGCTTTTTTTCTCTCTCTCTTTCTCCCAAACAGCTGTACTGCCAATCTCCTTTGTTCTATGTTTTGTGTGTCTGTGAATATATATCTCAAAAACTGCAGGACACATACTGTAGATGAGTTTTAAAACATTATTCTTCCTTTCGACAATAAGAAGCAATACGATTCACTTAAGGGCACTGCCATAGACTGCAGTGCTGTGAGCTGCTGAGCTGTGCTTGTAGTTCCGTCATGGCCGTGCCCACCGGCTAGTTTGGCCAAACCCCCGCGCCTCAGAACGTAGCCTGCAGACTGCAGATCGTGGTTTTGCACTGTGCACGCAGAGCCAGGATGCCAGGCGTTCGTGCAGCAGCCTTCAGCGGTACCATAGCCTAAGTAATGGAGAAGGGAACAATGTGCCCGATTTGCGAGGGACAAGTATAAGGAGCTCTGTCATAGACATATTATGTTTGAAGGATAAAGGGGTGGATAGCTTCCACCTTTAAATAATCAGAAAAGTCGTATAAAGTAGTGGAAGGAGCAGAGCATGTTGTAGAGGCAGGATAAAGAAGAGTCAAATACAGAGGAAATGGTGAAGATTAGATTTGTTTATTAGAGATAAAGTAACGCTGGTTGGCAAGGAAAAAAATCAGACTTGAAGGAGGACAGGAGGAATTAATAGTAAAGGATATCTGCTAGAGCAGGAGAGGCCAACTCCAGTCCTCATAGGCCACAAACAGGTCTGGTTTTAAGGATATCTTTGCATCAGCACAGGTGTCTCAATTAGTAGCTCAATCAATGACTGAACCACTGATTGAGCCACCTGTGCTGAAGCAGGGATATCCTTAAAACCTGACTTGCTGGTGGCCCTTGTGGACTGAAGTTGGCCACCTCTGCAAGAGTGTTCAACTTCCAACAGAGGCATTCAGTGAAGTGAGTGCAGGAGTGCAGAAATCATATACAGTATGCGTGTTTAGAGTGAGTTGGGAGTTATAGCACCATAAGTTTCAGTGTGTAGGAGGAGCATAGAGTGAGTGTAGCGAGGAGACAAAAACATAGTTGTACATTGTAACACGTTGTTTGGGTCAAAGGAGGCTGGAAGTGAACAAAGATTAGATTTTAGGCTGGATTCCAAAATTCAACGTCAAAGTAAAACAGGTTGCAAGTATAGAGAGGAGAAACTGGAGGTTGAGTGCTGAAAGCAGTCCATTGGTGAAGACCAAATGAGGACTCTACCTGTAATTTTTGTATTGCAATAAAGTGTATGCAGGTATGTTCCTAGAATTAAGCTCACCTTGGTTATTGGCTTGAACTTGCAATAAGTTACAAATATTAACACATATGTATGTATGTATATTTATATAGCGCCTTTAATATATATAGTGCTTCACTGCAGTAATACACGTGACATAATAATATAAAGACAGAAGGAAGGTGTTCTGATAAGTGCATCTGGAAGGGCCAAGGTCGATGTATGAGGTGCATAGTATCAACCACGGGGCTACCCATATGCTTTGTTAAGGAGGTGGGTCTTAAAGGTGGATGGAGAGGGTGCTAGTTGGATATTGAGGGGAAGGGCATTTCAGAAGTGTGTGGCAGTGAGTGAGAAAGGTTTAAGGTGGGAGAGGGCTTTAGATACAAAAGGGCTAGAGATAAGAAATCCTTGAGCAGAATTAAAGAGTCAGGATGGTGTATACTGAGAAATTAGGGTTTAGATGTAAGTAGAGGAAGAAGAGTATATAGCCTTAAAAGGGAGAAGGAGAATTGTTTGTGTGATATGGGATTTGATAGGAAGCCAGAGGTATTTCAGCAGGGGAGACGCCGAGACAGATTTAGGAGAGAGTAAAGTGAGTCTGGCAGTAGCCTTTAGGATAGATTGTAGGGAAGACAGGTCAGAGGAGTGGCTCAGTGAGTAAAGACACTAACTGACACTGAGATTGCTGCAGGGGACCCTTGTTCAATTCCTGGTGTCGGCTCCTTGTGACCTTGGGCAAGTCACTTTATCTCCCTGTGCCTCAGGCACCAAAAACATAGATTGTAAGCTCTACGGGGCAGGGACCTGTGCCTGAAAAATGTATCTGTAAAGCGCTGCATACAATTAGCAGTGCTATACAAAAACATGCTAAAAAAAAAAGAGGCAGTAAGGCCAGATAGCAGGAGGTTACAATAGTCGAGACGGAAAAGAATAAGGGCATGCGTCAGAGTTTTAGCATTAGACAAATAGAGGAAAGGGCTTATCTTTGCAATATTGTGGAGGAAGAAAATAATGCAATTTTGAATGTGAGAGAGGAGTCAAATGTATGTATGATAGTGCTTCCAACATTAATGTAGAAGGAGGAAATATGAAGAGATCAATTTTTGACATGTTAAATTTGAGTCGGCTGAGCTCTATCCAAGATTCTATAGCAGAAAGACATTCAGAAACTTTAGTCTGTACAGCAGGTGTAAGGTCAGGGGTTGAAAAGTAAATGTGTGTGTCATCAGTATAGAGGTGATATTTGAACCCAAGTGATGTGATAAAGTCACCTAGAGAAAGTGTGAAAAGAGAAAAAAGTTACCAGGACAGTCCCCTTGGGTACCCAGAGATCGATATAAGAGCAGTAGATGTTAGCAAACGAGACACTGAAAGTACGATGGGAGAAGTAAGAGGAAATCCAGGATAGAGCTTTGTTATGGATACTAAAGGGCCTACTCTAGTACCCTTGATAGCCAACCTATTGAGGCTTTTCAAAAGTCATTTGCCAAAAATAGCTACAGCTATTCCGAAAGCCTCGATACGTGCGCAGCAAAAGCATTTTATCGCCATTTTTGCTCTCGCCCTAAATGCCGCGAGTTGTACAGCGATAAGCCCTTAATCGCCAGTTTTTGAAAATTATGCAATTCTAGTAGCTTTGAATATGTTATATAGGCTTTAGAATAGCTATTTTATCCCAAATTTGTCTCGCAGGAAAAGGTTGCCGTGAAGCTGGTGAGAAGGCTTCAAGAGAGGGACTTAGAATTTTTTTTTCCTGCATCGGATTGATGCAGGGGTCTCCGGAGCTGATACACATTAATATCAGCACCGGAGACCCCCGGCATCAATCGGATACAGGAAAAATGCATTTAGAGGAAACTTCATTAACTTAGCAGCTACAGTAACCACTATGGCAATGAAGGGGTTAACGACCGGTGCCATGTTTATTGTGGGTAGACTGGGTGGGTGAAGGTGGTATTTGGCCCTTGGTGGGTGTTTAGGCCTTGTGGGAGTTGGGGGGGGATGCGGGTGGAGTTAACTCCTTCATTACCTTAGCGGTTAATACCGTTAAGGTAATGAAGGGGTTAACCCCTCCCGCTACCCACTCAGTATGTATAAACATCCACCAAGGGCTAAATACCAACTTCACCCACCCTCAGTACCGACAATAAACATTCAAAAACACAACAACTAACCAGCTTTGTCAGGAGACCTCACTGTACTGAAATCCCACAAACAGCCTACTCAGAAAAACAATGAACAAGACTTTGATTTATTTCATTAAAATTGTTCAAACTGGCACATGCAGGGGAGGGGGGTTAACCCCTTAATTACTATAGCGTTATTAACCTCTAAGGTGATTAATGGGTTAGGGGCCATTAGATTGTATTTTTTATTGTACTCTTGCTGCCAACGGAGGTCATGGACCTGAAGTATTGTGATGAGAACACCCTTCATCATGGCAGGGGTAAGTGCAAATTGTATTTGCTTTATTTATGCTGGCTGGTTAATGTTTTATTTAGAATGGGCAAATTAGCTATTAGAGAAAAGATGAATAATACAGGGCAACTTCGGATTTATCTAAAGATATTTAATCAGTACAAAAAACACAACGTTTCATCCTTCCAAGAGGACTTTATCAAGTGACTGTAACTTGATAAAGTTCTCTTGGAAGGATGAAACGTTGTGTTTTTTTGTGCTGATTACATTTCTTTAGATAAATCCGAAGTTATCCTGGATCATCCATCTTTTCTCCATATGCTGGATCTTTTTAGGCAGATATCTCTGAACCAGGAGCACCGGTCTTTGCAAGTATTTTTTTTACTTTTGTTCAATGTGGTGTGCAGCTTCTCTTATCATATTGCAAATTAGCTATTATCCATATGTTACATACTGTATAACAATGTCAGCAAAACAAGTTTCTTAAGTTATGTAACTTAGAATCTGCATCGGAAATCTACCAAATTCAGGTATCTAGGGTGGATAATCATTGTCTAACATTATGCCCTTTTCAATGATTATTGTTTTTTCTTCTGCAATATTTTAATGGGTATTAATTAGAATATTTCAGATATCATTAGATGTGATACAATAATATAAAATAATTTTTCAGTTAAACTGATTGGTAAGCACATTTTTTTCACTTGTGTGCTTTTAGATTAGCATGTAATAAGAATATAGTTACAATGCTGCTTCAGTAACTAAAGGACTTGTTTGGTCTTTTCGTGTGGTGTTTATAGCCTGATCTGGTTAATGTCAATCTTTACTTTATTGTTATTCTCTGAAATCTGTCATTTAGCATTTAACCCTGGCCTCTGCTTTTACCCAAACCTCAAAGAATGGTGAAGTATACTGCTGCGGCACAGTTTATTCGAGCATTTGCCCGTTCTGTGCCGCAGCAGTAGCCTGGCGCGCGCCCGAGTGTGACGGGCGCGCGCCGAAGCAGCGGAAGAGCGCCCTCCGATCGGGGCGCTCTCCCTACCGCCGCCGGGTCCCCCGGAACCCCCTGCCGCTGTCCCGCGATCGCGGGACACCAGGGCTCCCTCGGGGAGCCCTGGACGCGCGTGCAGGGGGCGCAGGCTCCCGAAGACGCGTGACCGCGCGTCTATGACGCGCGGCACGCCGAGGGGCGGCCACTAGCAAGCCGGGAAATCTCCCGGCTTGCGGATCTGGCCGCACTGCGATAAAGTGTGTCGCCAGTGTATATATATTTTTTTATTATACGCCTTTTACTTTCCAATTGCTTGTTTGTATTATTGTCTCATATGTGCTGTCATGGCATCTGTCTTTTTTGTTGTTTTTATTTTGCTTTTTACAGTAGAGGCAACTCTTATTCGAACAAAAACCAGTGGCAATTCCCCAAAAAACCCAGGAAACACCCAGGTACATTCTGAATACATGCCTTAAACTTTCCTTAAACTAGCCCCAGCATTTCTGCATTGATTAATGGCCTATCAGATTAACAGCGTGGGTCCCTGGCAGTCCCATTCAAACTGAATTGGAATGCCAGGGATCCCTGTTGTGTTAATCCTATGGGTCGTTAGTCAATGCAGAAATGCCTTAAACGTGCCTCAAACTAGCCCAGAACATACCCAGCACATACCCAGCACATACCCAGAATGTAACCCGGCTAGTTTACGGCAAATGTTAGAATAAACGTTGCCTCTACTGTAGTTATCATCTTTCATCATCTTCAATATTTGCAGCAGGAGCTTAACCCCTTCATTCCCGTAGTGGCTATCCGCTAAGGTAATGACGCTGCTTATATTTAATTTTAATAATACAGTATTGTAGCGTGGGTCTCCGGAGCTGAATCACATTAATTTCAGCCCAGGGGACTCCCTGATTCCCAAGTTACAGGCCTCGTTATGGGGTGCTGGTATCCCCCTGCTTTGTTTAAATCTCCCGATCACATGGGCCGTGACAAGGGAGAATTTAAACATGGCGGGGATACCGGCACCCCATACCGGGGCTTGCAACTCGAAAAGCAGGCGGTCCCCAGACCTGAAATGAATGTGATTCATCTCCGGAGACCCTTGCTACAAAACTGAGTTATTAAAATAAAATAAAAGCCCCGTGAACGCCTGTTAGAGGCGCGCAGGGAAAGTGACAGATTCAGTCTCACACTTAGTCCATGTCTCTTACAGACAGCAGCAGCCCGGTAGGATTCACACCACACGAGTCCTATTCAAACTCAGGGAACCTGGCTGTGTTAATCCTGATGGGCCATTAAGTCTCCCTACTTGCATTGCAAGCGTGAGCACGGCGCGGCTTGGGTTTAGCCGCGGGGAGCGCCAGGAGGAAGCGACAGAATGGAGGCAGAGAGGAAGACAAACAAGAGTTTGAGAGCTTAATGTGGCCTCTTTGTAGTTGTCAACATGAAGATTAAATAAGTAATCATAACTTAGACCTTTAAAATAAGTACTTGGATGTGGGCTAGTATGAGAAAGTATTATCTGGTATTTGTAGTGATTTTTATGTTTGGTAACTACAGCATAATAAAGCCTCTAGTATTTAAATCTGCCTGAATATTTACAGTATAGACTATGTACCTATATATACAATTTTGCCTTTCGCTCACCAATCATAATCAAAACTCCTAATTACTGTAGGTAATGTGCTGGTATCTGGAAGCATTACGAGACTAGGTTGGATGGTGATGTATTTTAACAATGACTCCTGCTGCTATTTATCTAACTATTTGGTTGCGGCTAAGGCTGCGAACCCGCTGCGGCCGGCGGGGCGCGCGGCCGCGAACCACCAGACCCTTTTCCAAGTGGTCCCTGCCCCCGCTGCCTCCTTCCGACAGGGCTGACTACGTACTGTGACGCGTCAGCCGGCCGATGCTGCAAGAATCTTGTGAATCTCGGCGTTGACGCGTCACGTGGTACGCGAGTCAGCCAATTGGGAGGAGGGGAGGGAAGGAGCTAGGTGGGAGGCGCCTTGGGCGGGGAGCAGGGAAGGAGCTGCGTGTTATTAAAGTGTGTGTGTGTGTATATGTATGTGTGTGGGGGGGTGGACGGCACCACGATCGGAGCCAGCCCCCCTCCATCCCACTCCCGCCCCCCTCCCTCTCCGGCTCCTGGCTCCCTACAGACCGCATATCGCGGTCTGTGTCTGTCAGCGCCCCGCCTGTCTGCAGTGCGGGCGCGCTGACTGAGGGAGCGGGGCCTTAGCCTAAGCAATAAGCCTGCTAACTCACTAACAACTGATACATTTACTTATTGGATGAGCTACTACTGCTACTGTATATAGTGTTATGCCTGCTATTCTATATAGTGTAACGTCTGCAGTTAAGGTATAAGACTTTGATGTATCTACACCCGATATACCTGTTTATTCAAAGAATTTGCTGATATTCCACAGAGCCATGTGACTGCAGCTGAGGCATTTATTAATTATTGGCTATTTATGTTACATTATGTGCTTGTCAATTGTCTTCACTGATTTTAATTGAAGGGGGCATGTACCTTACACTTTGGATGTTGTTATATATGCATCTATTTGTCAATCTTCACTTATCAGCTGACTAATGATGATATGATACATAACCTATGTGTTTTCTTTTAAAGCCTACCCTTATAGGAACAATCCATCTATCCAACCATCTATAAAACTAGAAAAGATTAAAAAGTGAACAAAACTGGAGAGGAGGCAAAAAAATAACATTGTGGCCATAAAACCTAGCTCGACCGAAAACATTCCAGAAAAGGAGACATATATATGTATATGTATATATATAGTATGAGTTAGACAAGTAGCATGTAACCTGACCAAGGAGGAAGATATACATAAATTTAGCAGGTGGACAATAGGAGGAATAGGATGGGAGATAGGTGAGATCTGTAAGATATGACCACTTAATATAAGTAAAGTTAATAGGCACAAAGTATAGGTTCTATAAGATAGAGAGGTTCCAACTTTCGTCAAGCATCTGCCTCTGTCATAGTCAGCCCATAAATGAATTAATAAACATCTGTCCTCTGACATCAACTGACCACACATGTAACAGCTAAAGTCCAGATTTTGTATTAATGTAATTACAGTAGGTGCCAGGGTATCAAATTTCCTGATTCAATATTCCTCTTTGTGAAGTAAGTGTTTCACTCTATCTCCACCTCAGCATGATTTCACAACTCTATCAATGACCTGAAACCTCGCTCGACTGGCATTATGCCCGGCTTGTGTGAAATGGTGGGTTACTGGTGCCTCCATGTCTCTTCTATGGATTGCTTGAGTGGGTTCTCATACCCTAGCCCACATGGGGACATAATTAGATACACCACATACTGGGAAAGACAGGTAAAATATTATCTAATAGGAAGTTTATTCCCTGACTTTGAGTGAGTAAAACTATCCCCCGGTTCGATGCTATTGCACTGTGAACAATTACAGCAGCGAAAGATTCTGCATTTGGATGAATTAAAAAAAAACATCTGTCTATTACTTCTATCTATATCAGCTTCAACTAGGAAGTTGTTAATGTTTATAACCACTTTTTTAAGAAAAGAGAGGGGGTGCTGAAAGTACATCTCATAGAGTCATATCATGCTGGAATAGAAACCAATATTTATAATAATGCCTTTAACATGTCTATTGTGAATATTATAGGTTGAAATAAAAAAGGGCATACAGTAGTAATCTCATTTGGATTTTTTTACTCTGCAGAGAAGGGAATGCCTGGGTATTCTTTCAGCTTTGTGAATGCAGTATGTCTGATTGATAACCCCCATGGAGGAATCATTTTCCCATGTTATCTAATCCTTCCACTACTCTATGAGGTTCACTGATAATTCTTCTGGGTCTTAAAAATTGGCTATGGGAGGAACCTGGCAGTACCTGGAAGTACCTGGCTGATGGTGACTATTCTAGTTTTAAGAAGTTGCTCCTACCCGTCTCTTTGGTATAGCTGTCTGTAGTGTGCCCTCTTTTAGAGTGACCACAGTGTCTAGAAAATGAATTAATTATCATTGTGAATCCTATAGTCTCATGGGCCTAATTAATGCCATATGAGGATGGATCACCTGACCATAATAGGAAAATGTTGCACACAGAAATGCCCATGGAGTGTGAACAATCGATGGGTACTGTATAAACAAACTTCATCTCAAAATCACCTATAAAAATGTTGATTATGTTGGTGTGACATTGGATGTCATTGCCATCCCTTGTCTTTAGATATAAAAGTAATCCTCAAAAAGGAAGTAATTTTCTCGCAAGATAATATTCAGGCGATAAATAACAAATATTTGTTCCCTTAAACTGAACAGTTATTGAATCAAAGGAGATTTTCCGCTTCCCGTATGCCATCATTGTGTAGGATGGAGGTTTATAGACTGTACACATCAAAGGTGAATAACAGTAAATAAGTGCAATCGTTACCTAATGATGATATCTTAGGTAAGAAGTCAGATGTGTCTTGTACAGAAGACTTTAATTCTATGACTAATGATTTTACTAGTTGGTTGGAGAAAATGGCCAGAAGTTGTCTCTCTTTCTGGGAGATATGGAGTTAACATGAGGAATCTTGGCCTAGGTCCTAGCTCCATTGGTCCGATTCCTATTGGTCAGCTCCAATTTCCCACACTACCAAGCATGGCCGTAGAGGCTGTCCCAGAGCACAGTCACCCCCTCCTCCCCAGCCCTGGTTGGCCTGGATCAGGTGAGCCCTCAAGCTCTGATTTGTGTCACAAAGAAAATCTCTGTCCTGATTGGTCGGCACCTGGACTTCCATGCTTCTGCATGGGGGCCGGGGGTCTATGTAAGTTATTACTAATCAGAGTACCATGGTTATTATTGGGTAGTCTCGGTGTCAAGATGCTAGCTACAGTAGGTGTTTTTGGCTGGTCTCTGTGCCCAGGGACCACTAGGAAATACAAATAGGGGTGGTGAACACTAGTTACTGGGATATCCTGAGACGGACCTCTATTGTTTCCCCAGTTTGGTGAGTGTTACTGTGTTTCTTGTATTACTGTATATTGCTAACTGTTGGCTTTGGTCAGACAAACTCTCTTTATTTAACTCCCTCATTCAGTCAAGTGCTTAAAATCCTTATTTAATAAGTCTGGTCTCCGGTGACACTATTTCTCTAGTGAAATCAGATATTTTAGTATTGAGTTGTGCTTTAAGTACTTGTAAATCAGGTTCCTGAATACCGTGCTTACGGTTTCTCCTAATTATTCTATCTACGGCTGTACGTATGTCTGTATGATTCCTTCAATTGTTAAAATAATGAGATCTAAATTAGAAAGCACTTCTTTAAAATATACTCCCATTTATCGCGAAAATCTTGTTTTTCCGGAAATAGGGTCTTATGTGACTGCATAGGTCTCCAGGGATCCTTTTGAGGTTATAAGGCCACGCTTATAGTCCTTGCTACGGCGACAGAGGTGCTGACGTCACGCTGCGTCGCTGAAAAAATCAAATTGAATTGACTTCCAGTGATCGCGACAAAGCCATCGCTCCGTCACGTCGCTCCTACTATAAGCGCACGCGGCGTATTCAATACATTTGTTTTGACGTGACGTTGTGTCACCATCGCCGGGACTATAAGCGTGGCCTAATAGTTTAGATAGTAGCATGGAGTTCCAAATGTATCCTTTGTCTAATTTTTCTTAATCCCTTGATATATCTGTGGGATGATCTGCAGATAAAAAAAAAATCCTGGTTCCCTTGTAGAGGGTAGCTGTGCAGGCTGCATTAATGTCCAATATGGGATATTTTCTCTGTGGCTGTTTTCTCAGGAAACACGAGATGATTAAAATAGTCTAATATAGTTGGAATGCTAGCAGGTCACAAGACCAAATATATACTGTAATTTTCACAACATTTTGATACAAGTTTTGAGCACTTCCACCCTTACAAAAGTTACATTTAAGAGAGATTTCAAAGACATATTCCACATTTGAAGATTTTCACACATCTCTAGCCATGATCTATTTTATTTATTTAGTTATTTACATATAAAAATGTTTTACCAGGAAGTAATACATTGAGAAATACCTCTCCTTTTCAAGTATGTTCTGGGAACAGAGTTATTATGACAAATACATTATTACAAATATATAGTTACATTAAGTGAACAGGTTTATACATTATATACAAGACATTGCATGCACAGTAAGCGATAGTATATGTTATAGGCATAGGGAGAAGGAGTGGCTCAGTGAGTAAAGACACTGACTGACACTGAGATTGCTGCAGGGGAGCCTGGTTTAATTCCTGGTGTCGGCTCCTTGTGACCTTGGGCAAGTCACTTTATCTCCCTGTTCCTCAGGCACCAAAAACATAGATTGTAAGCTCTATGGGGCAGGGACCTGTGCCTGCAAAATGTCTCTGTAAAGCGCTGTGTACAATTAGCAGTGCTATACAAGAACATGCTATTATTATTATATGTTTCAGACCAGATAACATTTTGAGACAGCTTTAGTTTAGAAAGAATGTAGACTGGTGGCAGCTGTGAGAGTGTCCGGTAGGTTGTTCCAATTGTGGGGTGCACAGTAAGAGAAGGAGCGGCCGGATACTTTGTTGACCATTGGGACCATGAACAGTCTTTTGGAGTCAGATCTCAGATAAGTGCTGCATGTGGTAGGGGTGTTCAGATAGATGGGTATCTTGCCCAGAAAATATTTGAAGGCAAGACAGGAAAGATGAACTTTGTGCCTAGACTCAAGTGATAACCAATCTAGTTCTTTGAGCATTTCGCAGTGATGTGTGTTGTAATTGCATTGGAGGACAAAGCGGCATATTGAGTTGTATAAGGTATCAAGTTTGCTAAGGTGGGTTTGGGGTGCCGAGCCATATAGTATGTCCCCATAGTCTATAATTGGAATCAGCATCTGCTGTGCAAAGCGTTTCTGACCAGCAGACTTAGGAGGATTTGTTCCTATATAGTACAGCTAGGGAGAGATCCAAATAGAAATAGCCGTGCACAGCCAAAATAGCAAAGCTAGGACATGGTGACCAAAAAGTTATTTATTGGTTAAAAAACATAAAGTTTTACTACTGGTAACACATTAGAGGATTACCAGTACTACTACTTATTTTTTTTAACCAATAAATAACTTTTTGGTCACCAAGTCCTAGCTTTGCTCTTTTGGCTGTGCACCGGCTATGTCTATTTGGATCTCTCCCTTCATCTATTAAAGCCTGGGAGCGCGCCTGGCAGGAGTCGTCGCAGGAGGACCGACCGTGCAGAGTTTAAAAGTGAGTTCTTCAACATTATTGTGCTTTAGTTCTAAGCCAGGTTTTTTGCCTGCTTACCCCCTCCGTATCTGGTGTGGATTGACGGCGTCGGTAGTTCTGCTCATGCGGGACACCCGCGACTGTCTCCCTCCTTTGTGAGTGGGGTTTGGCTTGCATATATACTCACAAACCTTCACGATCACACAGTGTGGATACAACGCTGCGCTATACGTTTATGGACTCATATGATTTCCGCTGCTGCTGCATATATGTGTAAACATTGAAGTGGACTATCATCACTGTATTATTTGTTCGTGTGGCCTTTTTAGCACCGGATTCTGGATTTGATTAATCATACAGTACCCACCAATTATATAGTAACCTAGTTTGGCATAGGTTTTGGATGTCAAGGTATCAATGTGAAACTCAAATGTTAAATGGGAGTCAAACCATATGCTCAAATATTTGAAACTAGTGACAGGGGCTAGGATAGTATTAGAGTTGGTTCTGATATGGAGCTCATTCATTGGAAGCTTTAGAAATTTAGCCTTGGTCCCAAATACCATTGTTACAGTCTTGTCAGTGTTTAAAAACAGTTTGTTTTGGGAAATCCAATTTTCAAGCCTCAGAAAGTCAGATTGAAGTACGTGTTCAAGGTCAGATAGGTTAGGGCTGTGTGCCTATAGGATTGTGTCATCTGCATACATGTGTATTGATGCCCCCTTACAAGATGTTGGAAGATAATTAATGAACATTGAGAAGAGTTGGAGCCCCAGAGCAAAGCCTTGAGGGACACCATAGGTGATCCAAGGGGTTGGAGTTAGTGCCAGAGATAGATACATGTTGGGTTGTATCTGATAGGTAGGAATGAAACTAGTTTAAAGCATGCTTCTCTATTCCAGAGCCAGGGCTGCCAACAGAAATCATGAGGCCCAGGACAAATGAAAGGAGCAGGGCCGTCCCAACCCATAGCGCACCTACCACGTAAAAAAATGTTTTTAATGCACAACTTTTACTTAACTGTTTTCTTGTTATTGTTAATACGGAAGCGGGTGACTTCCTGGGTTGGTGACTGGGTGGATGCGTGACTGACTGACTGGGTGACTGGGTAGGTGGGTGGGTGACTGCCAGCCTTCCAGGGGGGGTAGGTGCCTGGGTGGGTGACTGACTGCCTGGGTGGGTGATTGACTGCCTGGGTGGGTCGGTGACTGACTGACTGCCTGGGTGGGTGACTGACGAACTGCCTTGGTGGGTGACTGACTGACTGTCTGTGTGGGTGGGACTGCCATTGACTGCCTGGGTGGGTGACTGACTGCCTGGATGGGTGACTGACTGACTGCCTAGGTGGGTGACTGTCTGTGTGGGTGACTGACTGACTGCTTGGGTGGGTGGGTGACTGACTGACTGGGTGGGTGGCCCCAATACATTTTAAAAAGACCCCCACCACCCCGATACATATACAAAATACTGTACACCCACCACCCAAATACATATACAAAATGCCCCCACCACTGCAATACATATAAAAAATACCTCCACCACCCCTATACATATACAAAATACACCCACTACATCAAATTGATTTACCTTGGGTGTGGTGTCAGGAGGGGGGGAAGTGGATGTGGAGGAGGATTTTGGTAGGGCCTGGGAGGGGTGGGGGGCCAAAGGATGCTGGATTGGGCCAGGGGGGCCCGAGGATGCCGGTAGGGCCTGCTGCTGAGCTGGGCGGTTCGGGACAGGACCCGCTGAGGCTGGGGAGGGCCGCGAGTCCAGAACGCTACAGCAGTTTGGCGGTAGCAGGAGACTGTGCACAGCGGCCGTGGAGGATGGCTCTACAGACTGCAATACTGCTGCTGGATGCCGGTAAGGGGGGGGGGGTGAAGGAGGGGAAGGTGGATGCTGGTAGGGGTGGGGGGGGAGGGGAAGGTGAATGCCGGTAGGGGTGGGGGGGAGGAGGGGAAGGTGGATACCGGTGGGGGGGGTTGGGGAAGGTGGATGCCAGTAGGGGTGGGGGGGAGGAGGGGAAGGTGGATGCCGGTAGGGGGGGGGGGCAATGTGCATGCCGGTCGTTGGGGTTGGTGCATGCTGGTAGGGAGGGGGGAGATGGGTCACGGTGGATGCCGGTAGGGGGGAGAGGGGGCAAAGGATGGATTGGGGCCCCCGGCCTGAGGAAGTGCCATCCAGTAGGGCCTGCTGCTGGGGTGGAGGGTTCGGGACAGGACCCGCTGAGGCTGGGGAGGGCTGCGTGTTTGACGGTTGCAGGAGACTGTGCACAGCGGGCGCAGAGGATGGCTCTGCAGACTGCAATTCTGCAGCTGGATGTTGGTAGGGGTGGGGGGGAGGAGGGGAAGGTAGGTGCCAGTAGGGGTGGAGGGGGGGAGGAAGGTGCATGCCTGTAGGGGTGGGTGGGATGGGAAGGTGGGTCACGGTGGATGCCGGTAGGGGGGCAAAGGATGGATTGGGGCCCCGGCCCGAGGAAGTGCCACCCGGTAGGGCCTGCTGCTGGGGTGGAGGGTTCGGGACAGGACCCAGGGCTGCATGTTTGACGGTAGCAGGAGACTGTGCACAGCGGGCACGGAGATGGCTCTGCAGACTGCAATACTGCTACTGGATGCCGGTGGGGGGGGAGGGGAAGGTGGATGCCGGCCCGGGAAGGTGGATGTACGAGGGGAGGGGAATGTGGATGCCGGGAGGGACAGCAAAGGATGGATTGGAGCCCCCCGGCCCGAGGAGATGCTGCCTGGTAGGGCCTGCTGCTGGGGTGGGACCCGTGGGGGGTCTGAATAAGAGTCGTCTGGGCCCTGGCTGGGGAGGGCACTGGGCGCTTAAGGCTGGATGGATGGAGAATGGATACCAGTAGCAGGGGGTGAAGGTAGGAAGGACAGGGAAAGTTAGGATGGAGACTGTCAGACAGACACACAAGTGACACAACACTACACAGACTGAGACAAAAAACACAGAGAAGTACACAGACACACACACAACAGTGAGGGTGAAATAGACTCAGACAGACACAATCACAGTACAGATAACAGTCAGCATATACTTAACGTTTGAGTTGTATTTGAATAAGCAGCTGCACAGCTGGGAACATTCAAACTCGCTTCTCCCGCCTGTGTAGTTGCTTATATTAGCTGCTAGTCAGTCCCACTCCACGCCCACGAGAAGGGCCCTGATTGGTTCCCCTCTCCTTTTTTTCAGACACTTGTTTTTTTTTTTTTTGACACAAGTGCCCAGCGGTGTTTTTTTTTTAAAAAAACTTTCTTTTTGCCCACCTCAGTGAATTTTCTCCCTGGGAAGTCAGAAGCAAATTTAATTCTAATCTGGTCTCTTTTAACTTTTTAAGTGTGGCTTTGAGAGCGTCTCTTTTGTGTAGAGTAGATAGTTCTGATATTTTTGTTTGTAATTTGAGCATATTTGCATATTTCTCTTTTTTTCCCTATCTGCTGAAATACTTATCATGGATCCTCTTATGGTAGCCTTATGGGCCTCCCATAAAATAAACTGGAAAGTAACACAGTCTTTATTTTCCCTAAAAAAATTGTTCTAGTTTGATACTGATTTTCTGGCATACTTCTGGGACCTTTAGAATTGATTCATTCAGTTTCAAGTGTGCTCCCGGACGGTCAATATTTAGCTGAATGTATCTTACCTCTATTGGTGCATGATCTGACCATGTTACGTCATATATTTTAGTTTGAGAAATTTTCGGGATAAGTCTGTTGGAAACAAAAATATAATCTATCCTCCTATTAATTTGGTGAGGGAAGAACGTATAATCTCTATCAATTGGGTGTAGTTCCCTCCAAATATTAGCTATTTGGTTATCCATTAACCCTTGAAGAAGAGCTTTAGTATCCTAGTTTTTGTGGGGGGTTTTGGGATCATTGTACCTACTGTATCTATATTAGGGTAGAGAGCTGTATTAAAGTCACCTGCTACGATCGTATATCCCTTTGCCATACTACCCAATATATGGAAGAAAGATGTAAAAAATTCGTCAAGAAAAACACCGAGGTGAGTAGGTGATAATACATTTTACAGCTTTTAACAGATCAGAAAGTGAATCCCTGCGCTTCTCCCTTTCGGATAGCAATAAATGGGGAATATATATATATATATATATATATAATCAAAGGCTCCTTACCAGGCAAACCAGAGAATCCAGGGAATCCAAAGTAGGCACAGCAAGGAAGAGACAGCACACTTATAAGCAAAAATAATTGTATTAGTAAAGCAAGCACAAAACACCAACGTATCGGTCCTAAAAACAGGACCTTTATCAAGGGAGTGCTAGAAGGTCTGGTTTTTAGGACCGATACGTTGGTGTTTTGTGCCTGCTTTACTAATACAATTCTTTTTGCTTATAAGTGTGCTGTCTCTTCCTTGCTGTGCCTACTTTGGATTCCCTGGATTCTCTGGTCTGCCTGGTAAGGAGCCTTTGATTATATTCATTCATATGGGACTAAGCACCTGTCTTCATCTGTATTTGTGTGCCATCTGCTCTGTTACCTATATATATATATATATATATAGTGTAAAAATCTATAAGATAAAGGAGACTTTTGGTTTACATCCTTTGATCAAATAATGCCAAGCCTGCTAAACACGTCACGGTAAGTCTCTATAGCAGGTCCCTACGCTAAATGCATACTAATGCAATGTGAAATAAACTCAGAAGGGGTTAATATATCCAAGCATATGCTTATATAACTTAGTGCAGTTAAAAAACGGTATATACCAGTGACGATACTAACATGTCTGCAAGTAAAGTGAATAGTAAAATACAGGGACCTTGCTGGGAGATTATATACCTAGAAGAAGGAGGGGCTGGCCTCCCACAAGCTGCCCAGTAAGCAGTTGCAGGTGATTGGCTAAATATATTAATTACACTCTAATAGTGGTGCCCTCTAGGAGCGTGCTGCTAAGGATTAAAAACGGCCCAACAGAAAATGTAAAACAAATATATAATCGCTGCGCTTCTCCATGTAAGGAGCATGCAGCTGGCAAAGGGATTGGCCATACAAATGTGAAAAACACTTTCTGTAAATCCCTTCGCCAGCTGCATGCTCCTTACATGGAGAAGCGCAGCGATTATATATTTGTTTTACATTTTAACAGATCATCCTGAAAGTGGAATCAACGTGTTTTTAACTGTGTCGCTTTCACTTAAAATTTTTCCATTTGTCTGATCGACCTCTGTTCTTTTCGGCTCGCGTGAAATTCTTCTTTGTTCTTCCCAAGTAGGTCTGAGAATTGTCTCTGCTTGCACTAACTGATGGGTCGGCTCAGGACTGAGGCCCAGTTTGTAAAGAAAGGCCTCTCCTTCCAACAGTTCTTCCATTCTTGATAAATCAGAAGCTTAAACTGGAAAATCCAGCGATATCACACTCATTTATCCCTCAGTATAGTTGTTATTGGATGTAGCTTTCGTCTTCTAGCCAAAGTGACTGGGGAGAAATCTTAATTAACCTGTATTTTGATATTTTTGAATATGATATTATTGGAATTCCTTGTAACCTGGCATAAAGCTTCCTTAACTTTGAAATGGTGAAATATGATCATTATATCCCTTGAATTTCATCAGGCTGGGGTTTAGATCGAAAAGAGCCCTATGGCGCCTATTAAATTCTAGATCTGAATCTGACAGGTCGGGAAGAATGGCCGTCAACAATTTTGAAATTCTTCCAGGTCTAGGACAGCTTCTGGGATTCCTTTCAATCTAATGTTGTTCCTCCTATCACTTTTCTCCTATTCTTCTTGTCGATCAGCGATCTCAGCAATATGAGATTGGAGGTGGGTGTATTTATTGTTGTTTTCTCTCTCTTCTATTCTTGGTTAATAACTGGAGTCTGGCGGAGCCTACACCCTAAGTAACCATTCCCTCTACTGCCTCTGCACATTCCGTTTTTAAGCTTCCTGGGTGTTTTTTGCAAATCTCTCAATTTATCCTAAATATTTGCCAAAAAAATAAATTTTTTGTTGATTCAGGAACTTCAGCATAAAATGAGTAAATATTTATTCCAGATGTTATCTTGGCTGTGTTTGTTCCTATGTGTGTGTGTGTGTGTGTGTGTGTGTGTGTGTGTGTGTGTGTGTGTGTGTGTGTGTGTGTGTGTGTGTGTGTGTGTGTGTGTGTGTGTGTGTGTGTGTGTGTGTGTGTGTGCGCGCACACACACACACACGTTATGGTGGGGAAAAAAAGTGACAAAAACCCTCCACAGTAAAGCATATAGCAAATGGAAATATTACTATATGCTCATTTGCATGTCTTAGACAGGTCTGCAACCCTGTCTTTCACCATTATCACCCAGCACACATCACTTCCACTGCAGCAAGGGATTCTGGGAAATGACATGCAAATGAGCACATAGTGCCACCTTTTGTCTCAAGCTCATATTACACAAGCAACACTTAAGCCAATGCATGCTGATTTAAACACAGCTTTTAAGCATAGGCTGGGGTGAGATGCAAAGCCAGTAAACCCACCCACAGACATGTTTCAACCTTGATGGGTATCATCAGTGCGAGGTTGGTTGTGCTGGCTATGCTGGTTTGAGACTAAGGGCCTCATGCAGTAAGGCCCGATAAAATCTTTTCACCAAGTGTGGCGGATAGGTGGGGGATCGGCCTTTTTTTGGCGATTTGCCCTCGCAGTATTCAGTAAGGGCCGAATCCTTCCGATCCCTGGCGAAGCACTGCGAAAGCAAAGCTGCCGATGAGCCTGTGCCGATACAGGCTGGCTCCCGATAAGCCTTCCGATAGGCCTTGTCTGCCGATAGATGTTTGCAGCACAGCAGAGAGAGACAAGCCGCTCTCTCAGCGCAAACATCGGCAACAAATAAAGTATTTTTAAACAACTTTTATTCATAGTGTACATGTGCAGGGGGTCTCCGGAGTTGAACCGCATTGGTTTCAGGTCGGGGGACCCCCTGATTCCCGAGATACAGGCCCCTTTATGAGGTGCAGGTATCCCTCTGCATTAAAAGGTCCCGATCACGTGACCGCGGCATGTAAACAAAGCAGAGGGATACCGGCACCCCCTAAAGGGGCCTGTATCTCGGGAAGCAGGGGGTCCCCGGACCTAAAACAAAAACGCTTCAGCTCCGGAGACCCTCTGCACATCTACACTTTGAGTAAAACACACACATCAATAAAGACTCGTTCCTTACCTTACAGGGTATCTGCTACGGTAGCGAAGCAGCATTAATATTTATTTAATAATACTGTACAGTGAGCAGGGGGTCCCCTGAGCTGAACCGCATCACTTTGTGGACCAGGGACCCCCTGCTTCCCGAGTTACAGGCCCCGGAATGTGTCATCGGGTGGCAGTGTCGCTGCCATCTTTATAGCGTCCCATTCGTGACGTGCCCGCTATAAATATGGCGGCGACACTGTAACCGATGCCCCAAACCG
The DNA here is from genome assembly GCF_040206685.1 of Ascaphus truei. Lineage (NCBI taxonomy): Eukaryota > Metazoa > Chordata > Amphibia > Anura > Ascaphidae > Ascaphus > Ascaphus truei. Next base: position 64,908,922 of record NC_134483.1, read on the forward strand.
GGGCCTGTAATTCGGGAAGCAGGGGGTTTCTGAGACACAAATTAATGTGGTTCAGCTCAGGGGGCCCCCTGCTTCCGCACAATATTATTAAAAATACATAAATGCTGCTTCATTACCATAGCGGATAGCCGCTAAGGCAATGAAGGGGTTAAGGCAGAATAGAAACCAAAAAGAAATATATATAATGCTCACTAAATCAAATAATGTGATGAGAATATGATGGTGCCTGAGCCGTCAAGATTGGCGGTGGGTGCAACTGATGAGCTGCACTAAACAGAATTTGGTTTCAGCTGAGAAGTGAAGGCATGTTTATTGCTACCACTTAACAACTAGAAGCTCATTTCATAGTGCACTCCTAGGCTTTTAAAACTTAACATTTAATTGATAATGTGGATAAAATGAGTTCTTAACACAAAGTGATAATAATAAATACATATAATGTACAGTGGCGGGAGGGAATGAGGAGACGATAGATGGCCAAGGTATATAGTCTAATATGCTGATGTCTGATAATACAGATCAAAAAGCAGTGATACCTGATAGGCCTTGATAGGAGAGTGGGTTACTCAGCTGGGAAAGCTTAAAGGTGCTTGCCCTGTGTATGTGTATTGTGTGTCATGTGGCATAGCGTACCGAGCACCCAACCTGTATTGATAAATAGCCCAAATCAGTGTGCTAGTCCTAAGTTTAATAAATACAATGTTGTTGCTAATAGATATAATCTACCATATTGAAACTAGTAGATATAATCACTGTATGTGCAACTCAATAACAGGTTGGTGGTACGTGGATTGATTCTGCGCCCAATGACATTTAACAATCTAGGCAGAATAGCATGTTTATTGGGGACATTTGCCCCCAATAAACATTGCAATACACAACATACACCCCCTGTGTATGTAAAATACATAAACAACAATAAATACATTAAATACATATAATACTCACCACCCATGTCCGGCTGCCACGATGAAAGCCATCCTCATCTTCATCCTGCCCATGCCCCATCCGCTTCTGCAAAACAGACACAATAATTAAAACATCCAATGTAATGTCCCCGATCCCCTTAATCACCATAGCGGTTATTAACCGCTACAGTCATTAAGGGGTTAACCCACCATCACCCACATACCCTCCCCCACTAACCCCCACAACCACCCTCACCCACTACCCACAGGGGAGTCCTACCAAATACCCTTGGGGCCAATACCCCCTCCCCCAGCATATAGGGTGTGGTGCAGGTTCCGCGGCGGCCCGACAGTATAGGGTGCCGCCATGTTATTGCGCAACCTTACAGAGGATACTGACAGAACAGAGAGGTCGTGCATGCGCAATGTAAGCGCGCGAACGATGGACCAATAAGGGAAAGGCTCCGTTGGTGGACTACAACTCCCATGAGCTCTAGAACAGCCATCTGATGTCAGGAGCCAATCAGGAGGTTGGGATTACGGGAGCAGGAAAGGGAAGCTTGGGGGAGAGACCACGTTAGCCAGAGGGGATCCGGAAGGTGTAGGAGGAGGTGGTGTGAGTGCAGGGGGTCCGTGACCCGCCTACATAGGACAGCTCTTCCCCGCAGTCCCTTAGGAGAATCCCTGAGTCACAGTAGGTTGCTGTGCTGCAGGGACGCCCCATAGTGGTAGCAATGTCACCCCTTACTGAGTACCGGTTAGGGACAAGGCACAGAGTCGCGGTGGTTGCAGTCATCTGGGACCAGACGGCTGGACACCGTGATATCTGGAAGCAACGTGTTGGATCGACGGATCCTTTTTGAAGCTGTTGCCGGTCACTGCAGTGACTGGGAGGTATTTACATAAAGTGCACCAACACCGGTCAACAGGCGCTGATCCCGCCTTAGGTATAACTCTTTGGGGACACTAGTGAAGTGGCCAAAGGACTGAGCCTACCTAACAACCTTTTCTAAGTTAATACAAGGACACGGTGTGCAGGGCACGCAGTGGCGGGCAAGGACAATACTCCTTTGGAGCGTGGCTGAGCCACTAACGTTATAAAGACATTACCAGTTAGCAGTGTTATGTGTTATGAGTTATGCCAAGTATAAGTGATAAGGTTATTATTGCGTTATAGTAAACCCATTCAAAGCAAGTGTGTTGTTATGATTCTTGCCATGGGGAATCTCACATAACGGGGATCCTTGGTAAGTGGAGGCGCTGCGCTAATAAGTGTTACCCCAGGCTCCCAGCCAGCGGAGGCTCAGATCTCCTGGAGCCACAGGTGTGTGCAGTACCCGTAGTCTCTTTAGAGTGTCAGAAAAAGGGTTACACTTGTATACTATTTCATGATGTATGCAGAATTATCACCTGTTTATAATTTTAATAGATTTGTACCTTCTTTACTATATGCATTGTGCGCTGTTTTTCTTGTCTTTTACTGTTCTATAGGGGTGCCGAGCCATTGTAATATCAGCAGCAGACGCTTGTCCTATGCCACATAAGGTTGTGTTTAAAATTATATCACTGAGGTGACTATTCTTATTATTGTGGGATTGAGACACATAATTTACACGTTTAGTTACTAGTAGCACACTTTATTTTTCTGTTTTAAAAGATAATAAATGACTGCACTGTCAATAAGTTTTCTCTTTTCTATTCTAATTTTTGTCATGCATGTGCCTCTATTAATCTTTGATCATTTTTATCATCAGATCTGTCTTCATGCTTACTGCACAGAGTTTCAGTGATCCACGCACATTTGTTATTACCTGCTAATTTTGCTCACTTAGGTACATGTTTAAAATAATGGACCATTTTCACAAATTGTTGCTGTTCTATAAAACACATTCCAGTGCCAGAAGACACCTTCAGGCCATTTCTCTTGAAGTTTATCCCACAGCCACAGTTCCCTTAACTTCTAATTCATATTTTATTTGTTTACATTTTTGGATGTTGTTGGCTTGTAGCACATGTGTGCCTAACTGCCTGTCTCTCCCCTTCTATCCTCTTCTCCCTCCTATCCTCTGTCTTCCCCTCTGTGCTGTGAAAAGAGGGGAGAACACAATACTTAAAGGGAGAAAACACAACGAGGATAAAGCTTTTTGCCTCATTTGTGCCTTGTGTTCAACTAAAAATCATGTGATTCTTTAAAAAAAACAGTTTTATTACAGTAAAGTTACATAATTGTATTTAGATATTCAAACGTACCAATGTACTGTAGAATAATACCCATATGATGAAGTGGTAGTGCTGGTGAAGAATATCACAACATACAGTAGCTTGCAATATCCCGCCAGAGGGAACAATGATGCACTGTACCTTGTGTGTGATACTCATTTCACTGCAAGTCTCTACAGCTAATCTTCCTATACACACAGGGAGTTGAAACTGAGGATACATATAAATATTCCATTGGTAAGGAATAAAAAAATATTTGGAAAGGGAACCACCCTACCATCTCAGAAAGAAAATGATTTACAGTTATATGGATGAATTGTTTACTGGATGACTTGTATAAAGGGTGGTGAGCAAAAACTATAATGCAGATGGTAATATTGTAGGTGGTGAGATGTGCAATTTGGAAGATCTGGGGCACTTCTTGATAGAGAGCATATCTTGGCTTCAACAATATGTTGAAGTGATGGTTGACTCACGATATCTCAAACTCATCCTCATCATCGCACTGCAGCATCTCTCCTGCATAAGAGTCTTCTACAGTTATAACCTCGTAAATATGGGATATGTATTCACAAGTGTTTTCTTTCACATCTCAATTTTTTTTTGTATTCAAAGAAACATTAGTTATAGTTAGTAGATAATTATTAATATAGTGTTTTTTTCAAAACACATATATAATATACATTTTTGCAAATGGTTAAAGTCAATTATTTGTTTCATTAAACATTTGAATACAGGGGTTATGTAATTGTAACATTGTTAGCAAGAAGTATATGTTGTAAAAGTGAAAAAAATGCAGTAATAAAGTGACCTAAAAATGACAAATATAATATTTTTCCCCTGAGAAAAATAATACGATTACTATTATAGTATCACAAACTTATAAAACGCTGCTGGTAGACAGGGATGCCAACAATACTAAATGTGTTCAGTTTGATGTAGCCATGCCACCTGTGACTACTAACCTGCCCTTGTACTGGCAGTAAGCCCTGGTAAGAACAGGCCTTGCCAGCAGTTGAGATGGGTTTTCCCCACTCCATGGGGTTGCATTTGAGTGACAGTGGGAGGCGGTGACCACAGGCCTGAGCATGTCTAATCATGGGACAGACATTGTGCCCTCCTCCTGGCTGTACTAAATGGTAGTACCACCCAAAATTCAGTATTGCTCCTCTCCCCACTGAGAGAGGCAAGGTCACACAACAGGGAGCCTGAGATTGGGTCCTTTCTTAGCCTTCTCCCTTGGGGGAGAGTGTGTGAGCCTATGCCCTGACTTCTGATAGGGGAGTCGGGAAGAGCTAGGACAGCTGCAGGGGCCCTGACCTTTAGTAGTTGTCCAGGGACCAGCATCCAGTGGATAACTGATCCTGAGAAGCTGTGATTGAGCAGACCACTGCTATATTGTGGTGGTATCAATAAAGACCATTCCTGTTTGCATATACCTCCTGCCTGGGTGTGATCTTAATGGGAGAGGGAGTATTTCTACCGTAGGAGATCACCTCCATTAATCTTGGAGCCTGCGGCAGATGGAGACATTGCACTGCTAGAGAACCATGTGAGTAATATTCACCAGAATCCTGATCCTGTGTCCCCACTACCATCGGTGGACAGCTCAGCCCTACTGTTACCAGCAGGTATCATGCACCACACAACAAGTAATGGCCAATTCTCCCACCGGGTGGGGGAAAAAACGTTACATCTATATATCAAGAAATCTAAGTGAAGAAAATAGTATAATATTAGTGTAGAAATGCTGTTATAAATTCAAATAAATAAATCCTCATTTAAAAATAAATAAAAAAACACCTTCTATTCAGATAAAATTATACTTTGTAATTACCAGTTCTATCCAATGACATATTAAAAACCCAGACAAGATGCTTACTTTACATGATAATTAAATATAAGTAAAGGCTAGAAATTTACTAGTTGTAACAATATGGGGCCTATGCTAGTAGCCTTCATAAAAAAAACACAGGGCCTTTTAAATCGCTATTTTTTTTATTGTTGCTATCACGGTATCCAGAAAGCCTCGATTACCTGTGATAGCAAAATTTCCAATATGGGCGAGTAGCCAGTGGTGTGATGATCGCCTCTCTGAAAAGGCCTTAACCGGGCGATTTCTTTCAGCTGCAGAGAGAGCTGCTCAGAGAGAGCCGTCTTTTCCTGTGCAAATCACGCCCAAAATTAATGGTTTTTAATAAAAAATGTAATACTAGTGTAGATGAGCAGGGGGTCCCCGGAGCAGAACCGCGTTGGTTTCAGGTCCTGATTCCCGAGATACAGGCCCCGTTATGGGGTGCCGGTATCTCCTAAGCATTTTATTCCACGGTCATGTGATGTAGGACATTTAAATGCATAGGAGATACCGGCACCCCTTAACCAGGCCTGTATCTCGGGAAGCAGGTGGTCAACTGACCTCAAATCAATGCGGTTCTGCTCAGGAGACCCCCTGCTCATCTACACTAGTATTACATTTTATATTAAAACATCTGCTACCCACAATAAACATTATAAACATAACAACACTAAAACCTACCTCCTCTACCCCCACATGATTGATACAAGAGGCCGCGGTTGTCTGGGGGCCCTCGAGTGGTCCCCGCGGGTGTCCGGGGGTCCTCAGGTGGACCCCGTGGGTGTCTGGAGGACCTCAAGAGTGGCCCCGCAGATGTCTGGGGGTCTTCAGGTGGTCCCCATGTATGTCTGTGGGCTCTCGGGTGGTCCCAGAGGGTGTCCGGAGGTTCGCAGGTGGTGCCTGCGGGTGTCTGAGGGCATCCGTGTGGTCCCCGCAGTTGTCTGAGGGTCCTCAGGTGGTCCAAGCAGGTCCCCACTGGCCTGCAGTACAATCCTGTGGCCAATTTTTTCCCCCCAATACATTGAAATAAATACACGCCCCTCCCCTCCCCCCCCCAACACATACAGTAGAGTAATGGGCAAAATAACTATTATCCAGATATGGCTCATAGCACCTTTGCCCATTGAGAATTATAAAATAACACAATACAATTAAATACAAATTACAATACAATAAAACAAACACTAGCCATTAAATCCATTGATTATCACTGTGTTACGTATGCCCTCAACTGGGTCACAGATAGCCACATTGACAATCAATGGGCCCCCTATAGTCAATAAATATGTTTCTTACCTTTACCGATGAAGGCTTATTCTTCTATGTACCAAAAATAATAATAAAATGTGTGAGAACTGTTGTAAGAGCTGCGCGGAGAGACACAGAGAGAGTGACTGCTTCTCTCTGATCTCTCTGTGCAATTCTTACAGACTGTGGCAGCCCGACAGGATTAATATTGTTGGAGTTCCGTTCAGAAGCAAGAACTCCTGCTGCTTTAATCCTTCTGGGAAATGGACTCTGCGTGGCTGTCATGGCCACACTGTGGCTGCAAGTGCTGCAGTGAGAAAGTGAAATGATTACTGTATCTGAGGCCACTGGGAAGATGCCTCGATTATACATGAGGGCCCATAGATACATACAGTACTAAGCAGGTTTCTGCCATGAGTCACAATGCAGCACTGCAAATGGATTGTAAGGTGTCTTCCATTGCTGGAAGGTGTCTGGTGGCAGAAAACTGGTTAGTAAATATACACCAGTGCAATCTAGTGCTGTGTTTTGAATAAGCTCTGGGACACTGATAAATAGCAAATATCATAATAAAATTTAGTAATTAGTTGAAAGCATTTGGTTCACTAACATTTGGTTCACTAATCGTTGCATTCATGTGCAAACATCATATATTTACACCACTTACAAAGCTGTGATTATATACTTGTATTTTTATCCTAGAAATCTTTGTAAACATTATTGTAACCTGTAGCTTAAATTGGGCGTTCCCCTTTTATCTTTCTCTTATCTCTTTCTCTAGTCTATATCCTTACCTAATTGGTGCTCAGGGCAGGGGTGTGAATAAATCTGATAACTGGATCATAGAGGTGGAGCAAACAACAAACTCCTTTAAATCCAAAGCCCTGATTGCAAAAAAATGTTAAAAGTTTCCTAAATATTTTTAAAATATTTACAATTGTGTAATATGAAAAAACCCACCAATCTCATAGTTTTAGCTACAAAAATATATACTATTATCTTTAAGAGCCAGTAGAGCAAAATGGAAAATAAAAACGGGAAAAAAAACAAACAAAAAAAGGGAAAAAATTAAGGAATGTGTAGTTAGTATATTCGTACAAAATGCAAATAAATTCAGATGGTGGGATATAACACATACTTTCTTGTTTTTTTGCGTATGAAGGAGTTAAAGACGGGTCCTCTCATTTACCCTTCTTATGTAGCTTTGTTATTATAATTCTCCCGGCACATGGGGAAAAAAAAATATATAAGGCAAGCAATACGCTGTTTATTTTTTATAACAAAGAAAATAAGGAGCATAATGCCCTAACGATTCTTATTTATATAAACAGCTATGTTTAATGAGTGCTGCCATGTTATAAGACATCTTCCTGCGCTGTAAGACACCTTAAGGCCCATTCACCAGTGTCTTCCGGTGCCAGAAGTCATTCTATGGAATAGCACCTGTTGATAAACATTGGCCCTAATCTGAGATATAAGAGGAGCAGATGCAGAGCAGTGTACTAGTAGTTACTTGATGTTGAGTAGGAGAACATTGCATTGAATGCAGGTCTTATTGAGAAATGGGAATTCAGTTCTAAAATAGTGTACAATAGGCCTAAATGCTGCATTGTCAATGAGTTTTAAGCAGATAATTGTGACGCAGGGAACATTCTGTAGAATATTACAGCAGTAAAGATGGGAGAAAACTGAAGCATATTAAAGTGTTGGTGTTATACTGCGAGGGACAGATGCTACCAATTTTGTGGGGAAAAAAAACATGAATGTGAATGTGAGACAAATATAATGCACATATACAGTAAGTGACTTTCGTGTGAAAAAACCCCAGAAAAGACTAGCTAGGGAAAGATAATGTCTATCTATAGACGAAACGCGTCAGAGTGGTGCTACTGATGCTCACTGTTCAGACCAAATAAAGTTTTTCTATTTTTTTAATGCGTTGATTGTGTGGAGTGCTGTGACCACGGTTACCATTTCCTCTTCGTAGCTAGGGAAAGACCATTTCCACCTAAGTTTAAGCTTACTATATTTACAAACTAACTTTGAATGTGAGTCAGAGAAATGGGATCAATAGCAACAAAAATAATGAAATGTACACATAAAAAATCTTGGGTGATCGAGAATATAGAAAGCGAAGGCAAATTTAGAGCCAGAGCAAAGACAATGCATTCATGGTTATTACAGGTAAGACTAAATAGGTTATTAATTAAACTGTGATAGTGCTAATTGATGGGGCACTAACACACACAAACTCCCTTTGATGTCAATGGCAGATCTCATATGATAGAGCCCCGATAAACACTTAATGAATAATCCCCTCATTGAATGATACCTTTAAAAATTAGATTTAGAAATATTTATAGTTTTGAATGCCTGTAAAATATACTTTTTTTGTGTGTCATTGGTAACTCCCAATGGGTGTTGATTATCAATCTTGTGTGCTATACCCCATAAAGTAATCCTACTTATGGATACCACCTATACTTGAGAGCCAATAAAGTTACAATTGTACAGAATTAATATACAACAAATTATTTATGGTAATGCAGCTCTTTTAGGCAGCAAAAGTTTTACACATACCCTGTCATTAGAGCAATTTGAATGTATGTGGGACTGCACCTTCAGTTGCCAAATAAGCTATTGGCAATTAATCAATGACAAAGCAGAAGCACTAAATATACTACATTTGTATTATATATATATATATGTAGCCCTCTTTCCTGCTGATATAGAAAGACTACTAATGATGTATATACCTGCTGGATCAGCGAGATCTGGGCCTCCGCTAACTGGGAGCCTTTGGTAATAATATGTACAAAAATTATATATCAATGGCGCTCTGCACTAATAAAATATGAACATATAATATATAGTAATGGAAATATACAACCAGTGGCGTGGATGTTTCTCCTGGGAATGGATGTTCCACATGTGATGGGAAAACATGTAAGGGAAAAAAATCACAACATAGTGTAATACTGTGAGACATACATACAAACATATAACATAAGACGGACGCTGGGAACAACAGGTGACCAATTACAAACACATTTAATAAAGCATATCATTAAAATTACATAAAATACATAAAATAGAAACTGTTAGGACACTCCAACTCAGGTGGGGGTACCTGCTTACCAAAAGTAAGAAGGTATCAGGCAGTGGATATATAAGAGTATCCCCTCTATGGATGGCTGCTGCTGCACCGGACTGCTGGGCTCCCACGTTTGTTGTTAACCGTGGATAGTGCTTGCTCCCTCTGTTTGTGGCATCCGCCTCTGTGCGCCCTGGACACGAAAGATTCTCGTGTCTGCCGGCTGTTAGAAGCGCGCCAAACGGAGCTCTAGTGAACGCGGATGGATATCCGCCCGGATTCGGCAGCCAACGGGCATCTGCTAGCAGGTTCCAAGGGGGACAGGATTCACCACCGAGTCTGGAGGACCTCTTAGAAACACCCTACGCATTTCGAAAGTCTAGCTTTCTTCCTCAGGGGTAAACGTAGTATAAAAAAGTAGTCCCTGTATGTCCCGATATATATAGTCCCGGATTAAAGGTGCAGTACATCAGAATAAACTTGCTCATGCGCAGATGTGTACTTGGGACTATCAGCGTCTCGAACAAGAACATATACACAAAAACAAACATAAAACATAAAATGACAAGTGATACATATTAAATAATAATAATATATTTACACTGTCTAAAATTTTAAATAATGACAATGGAACATGAGAAATATATAGCCTAATCTCTGAATCATTATTGATATTATCAAACAACAGTTGTGAGCCCTATATAAGAAGCATGTTGAGCAGAATTCAAAACTAACCTAAACAGTAGATAATATATTTAATGAAGAAAAAATATATATATACCCTTATAATGGGTGAAGGATGTGATGGTGCTGTGTAGGTATAAAAATATATGTTCCCATACATTGGGTGATGGGATGTGATAATGTTGTATGAATGTGGAAGTGAATGAGATATGTATATATGTGATGTATGTGAAGTATTATAAACTTAATAAAGTATGTCAATTGTAAAAATTATTTTATATAATATGAAAAGCAATTGTGCAGTGGTGACCAAGTAAATATGTGAGTTAATTAAAATGCATATAATTGTGTATGCTGTGATCAGTGAAAATATGTGGCTACTACAATATTGATTGTAAGTAGAAATCAATCAAATAACCTATTACATATATAACTTATATGTGATGTTTACAAAATATATATATAGAGTGGTTCTCCTGTGATAATCAATAAATTTAAATATAATAGTGTGCTATACCAGAGCCCTGTGAAATAGAGATAGAATAATCTATTTATTAGATGGATACTTTATCTGTCCAGAAGGAAAGGTTTCAGGTCAAATTCAATATTGAGCCCAAAAGGGGTGAGTGTTTTCAGTTCGTAAATCCAAAAGGATTCTCTTTTACCTAGTGCCCCTCCCTTATTCCCACCGCGCCAATTTGTCGTGACTGCCTCTATCGCTATACATTTTAAACCTTTGGGGTTTTTGTCATGCACTTGGAGGAAATGGCTCGATACGCTATGTGTATCCAGGCCTCTTTTAATGTTGTAAATATGTTCATAGAACCGACGTTTGATCGGTCTAGTGGTCATACCCACATACTGCAGACCGCAAGGACATTCAAGGAGATAAATAATATTTGTGCTATTACATGTGATGTGTTGTTGTATAATATATTGTTTAGAAGTTTGAGTAGATGTGAAGGTGGTTTGTTTGGAACTGAATCTACATGCTGTGCATGTATTACATGTATAATACCCTTTCGTGACTTTTTTGTTTGTATTTGTTTGGAATCGACTGTTAGATCTAAGTGGACAGCTCGGGGCCAACCTTTGGCCTATATTTGGTGCTTTAGTGAATATTATTTTGGGTTTTAGTGGAAGTATTTTAGATAGGTCAGGGTCTTTTCTCAGGATTGGCCAATATTTTTGAATAATCTTCTTAATTCCTGGTGCCATTTGATTGAATTGTGTGATAAATGGTAATTGAATATGTGTATTGGATGATTTGGGTTTGTACTTGAGAAGGGTTGATCTGTCTATTGCTTCAACCTCAGAGATGACTTTATCAAGATGGTTAGATGAATAATTTCTATTGATAAATCTATCTCTGAGGTCCTGTGCTTGTGTATGGAATGCTTCTGGTGTGGAACTGTTTCTTTTGAGCCTGATGAATTGGCCTTTGGGGATGTTATCGATCCACGCAGGGTTGTGATGACTGTTGGCATGTAGGTAATTGTTGGCCTGAACCTTTTTGAAATGAGTTTTGGTATGAATAGTATTATTATAAATGTATATAACTAAATCTAAAAACTCTAAAGAAATGTTGCTAGAAACAAAAGAAAATTTTAAATTAAATGGATTATTATTCATGTATAATTGGAAGCTGTCTAGTTCCTCTAGTGAACCGGACCAAATAAAGAAAATATCATCTATGTAGCGCCGCCATAGGACCAGGTTCGCTCCAAAGGGACAGTTGGACCAGATGTATTGATTTTCCCAACTGCCCATAAACAAATTTGCATAACTTGGAGCAAACCTGGTACCCATGGCGGTGCCACATATCTGTAAATAGTATAAATCATTAAAATTAAAATAATTGTGAGAGAGTATAAATTGAATGCCTGTGGTGATAAATGATTTAACTGATGATGTGATAGATGGATCATTATCTAAAAATTGGCCAACAGCATCACAACCCTGAACGTGGTCGATAACAGTATAGAGTGATGTGACGTCAGCTGTAACTAAATAAAAATGTGATTGCCATTGAATGTCCTTGATTGTCTGCAGCATGTGGCTAGTGTCCCTGAGATATGAAGGGAGTTTTATGACATATGGTTGGAGATAATAATCAATGAATTGTGACAAGTTTGATGTGAGGGACCGGATGCCTGACACTATGGGGCGTCCAGGCGGTTGTTCCAGATTTTTATGAATTTTAGGTATAATATAGAAAATGGGAATTATAGGGAATTGGTTATACAAAAATTCGAATTCCTGTTTGGTAATGGCATTGTTATCTAATCCTGTATTAAGAAATGTAAGTAATTGTTGTGAATAATTGTCTGTGGGATTAGAGGGGAGGGGTTGGTAAGTAGAGACATCTTCGAGGATACGCATTGATTCCTGAAGATAGTATGTTTTATCCATAATTACCAACCCCCCTCCTTTGTCTGCTGGTTTCATTACGATCGAGCCATTCTCTCCAAGTGCACGTAACAGTTGTTTTTCCTCCATATTAAGGTTATGTGTGGTTAATTTGTAGTTACGACTCTGCTGTTCCAGGTCGTCGGTGACCATTTGTGCAAATGTATTGACAAACGGCCCACCGGCGAACCTGGGAAAAAAAGTAGAGGGTTTTTTGAACGTGGAATGGATGTTAGGTGCAGGGTTAATGGGGAGGTTAGAGCTACTGTCCAGGCGTGACACCGCATCTTGAACAAAATATTTTTTTAGACATAATTTTCTTACATATTTTTGTACGTCTATGTACAGTTGGAAGCTGTTCGGGCCTGTAACGGGGGCAAAAGATAGTCCTTTTGAAAGAACCGCCTTTTCTTTATTAGATATCGGTTGTTGACTGATGTTAAATATGTTAGTGTAGGTGGGAGTTACCGTCTGATTTGTTTCCCTAATCTTTCTGCCTCCTCTCTTTCCTCTATTGTGTTTTTTCTTTTTCTGTCCTTTGATGTCCCTTCTTTCCCTAGCAGGTCTTTTATAGCTTCTCTGGCATTCTGCTGCTCTCGTGTCCTCCGCCAGTCTAAAAAAGAAAAGGTAGGTTTATCCTCTTTAGTTTTACTAGAGTTATTAATTTCCTGCTCAAAGTCCACCAGTGGTTGGTACTTGAAGCTGTGCTGGTAACGCTCAAAGATACTGTCAATTTCCCCATCCAGATGTCCAATTGGTGTTTCAGGGTTGTTTAATTGATTAGGCTTAGCACGCCTATCGACCCTCTTAGGTTTGGGGGACAGAAACTGTACCGGTTTGGGAGTAGTCTCTTTGCTACTAATTATCACTTTCTTATAGTGGTTCGGTATTTTATGGGAATAATCCTTGGGAGTGGTGGCTTTGGGATGTCTATATTTAGCATTGTCTTTAGATGTTTTCTGCCAACTTCTATAGCACCCCGTCTTATAGTCTATTCTGTCCCTGTGAAATTTAGACTGTTTGCGGCCTATAATTTCTTTCTGGAAAGTATCCATCTTGATTTTAATTTTATTTTCCAGAGCTGGCAACTCACTATGATCTTTGAAGACCTCGAACTGCTCCTTTAAATGATTGATCTCACTATCCAACGTCTGTAATAGAATTTTTGCGCTTGGATATGAGCAATCGAATAAGTTCAAAGGAACAGTTATCGAGGATTCTGTTCCACTCCAAAAGGAACTCCTCACTATGGAAATCTGTCGTGGATGGTTTAAATATTCTTAATCCACGTGGTATTCTTTTCTGCTCAACATACTTCTCAAGAGTAATTACGTCCCACATTTGCTTGATTTCACTCATAAGTGATTTTTCAAGTCTTTCGACAAGGTCATACATATTGTCTGGAGTTTCCTCCATAATAACAGGGGGGTCATCATCTGAGAAGATTTTATCTATATCAATGTGACGATTAGCTCGTAGAGCAAACAACTGAGACATATTAATATGTATGGATTAAGCTGCTAACCCAAGGGGGAGAAAATACAAGATACAAAACAAATAGGTAGCGCTATATCCTAATGTGTAGGCAGCCTATGATATATCCCTGAACCCCAGTCAGGTATCAAACAGCACAAAAATTATATATCAATGGCGCTCTGCACTAATAAAATATGAACATATAATATATAGTACTGGAAATATACAACCAGTGGCGTGGATGTTTCTCCTGGGAATGGATGTTCCACATGTGATGGGAAAACATGTAAGGGAAAAAAATCACAACATAGTGTAATACTGTGAGACATACATACAAACATATAACATAAGACGGACGCTGGGAACAACAGGTGACCAATTACAAACACATTTAATAAAGCATATCATTAAAATTACATAAAATACATAAAATAGAAACTGTTAGGACACTCCAACTCAGGTGGGGGTACCTGCTTACCAAAAGTAAGAAGGTATCAGGCAGTGGATATATAAGAGTATCCCCTCTATGGATGGCTGCTGCTGCACCGGACTGCTGGGCTCCCACGTTTGTTGTTAACCGTGGATAGTGCTTGCTCCCTCTGTTTGTGGCATCCGCCTCTGTGCGCCCTGGACACGGAAGATTCTCGTGTCTGCCGGGGAATGGTAGTTCCTTCCTGCTCGGCTGTTAGAAGCGCGCCAAACGGAGCTCTAGTGAACGCGGATGGATATCCGCCCGGATTCGGCAGCCAACGGGCATCTGCTAGCAGGTTCCAAGGGGGACAGGATTCACCACCGAGTCTGGAGGACCTCTTAGAAACACCCTACGCGTTTCGAAAGTCTAGCTTTCTTCCTCAGGGGTAAACGTAGTATAAAAAAGTAGTCCCTGTATGTCCCGATATATATAGTCCCGGATTAAAGGTGCAGTACATCAGAATAAACTTGCTCATGCGAAGATGTGTACTTGGGACTATCAGCGTCTCGAACAAGAACATATACACAAAAACAAACATAAAACATAAAATGACAAGTGATACATATTAAATAATAATAATATATTTACACTGTCTAAAATTTTAAATAATGACAATGGAACATGAGAAATATATAGCCTAATCTCTGAATCATTATTGATATTATCAAACAACAGTTGTGAGCCCTATATAAGAAGCATGTTGAGCAGAATTCAAAACTAACCTAAACAGTAGATCATATATTTAATGAAGAAAAAATATATATATACCCTTATAATTGGTGAAGGATGTGATGGTGCTGTGTAGGTATAAAAATATATGTTCCCATACATTGGGTGATGGGATGTGATAATGTTGTATGAATGTGGAAGTGAATGAGATATGTATATATGTGATGTATGTGAAGTATTATAAACTTAATAAAGTATGTCAATTGTAAAAATTATTTTATATAATATGAAAAGCAATTGTGCAGTGGTGACCAAGTAAATATGTGAGTTAATTAAAATGCATATAATTGTGTATGCTGTGATCAGTGAAAATATGTGGCTACTACAATATTGATTTTAAGTAGAAATCAATCAAATAACCTATTACATATATAACTTATGTGATGTTTACAAAATATATATATAGAGTGGTTCTCCTGTGATAATCAATAAATTTAAATATAATAGTGTGCTATACCAGAGCCCTGTGAAATGGAGATAGAATAATCTATTTATTAGATGGATACTTTATCTGTCCAGAAGGAAAGGTTTCAGGTCAAATTCAATATTGAGCCCGAAAGGGGTGAGTGTTTTCAGTTCGTAAATCCAAAAGGATTCTCTTTTACCTAGTGCCCCTCCCTTATTCCCACCGCGCCAATTTGTCGTGACTGCCTCTATCGCTATACATTTTAAACCTTTGGGGTTTTTGTCATGCACTTGGAGGAAATGGCTCGATACGCTATGTGTATCCAGGCCTCTTTTAATGTTGTAAATATGTTCATAGAACCGACGTTTGATCGCCTCCACTTACCCAGGATCCCCAATAAGTAAGATTTCCCTAGGCAAGAATAATGATAATAAGCAACAACGTTGTAACCTTTTACTAGTAAGTGAACGGAAAACCTAAACATACACCTATCACACATATAATCACAGTGCATGAATAGCTGGTACTTAGCAATCAGACACCTGTGGCCTTGCCACACTTCACCTAGAGCAATGTCCCCTTCTCCCACCACCACGTGTACCCCCCACCGTGTCCAATGTACTTTACCAGTCCCTTGGTCACTCAACCCAGTGTCCCCAAAGAACCCTCCCCCAAGGCGGGATCAGCGCCTGCAGGTACCGGTGTTGGTGCACTTATACCTTCCGGCCACTCCAGCAGCCGGTAACTGTGCTTTGCAAAGGAACCGCCGATCCAGCGTAGTCTCTCACGAGTAGTTGCTTGTCTCCAGCAGCTTGCTCCCAAACCACAGACTGCACAGCAGCGCAGAAAGAATACTGTGTCCCTGTCTGCTAGTACAGTAAAGGGTATGCTGTCCTGTTCCCTGCAGAACCACAAGTTAGTGATGACTCAGGGCCTGTACTGGGGCCTAAAGGGAATCTCTGGCTTATGCAGTGGGTCACTGACCCCCTGCAACACACACCTCCTCTCCCCTTGTTTCCCCGGGGCGCACTGCTAGCGTGGTCTCTCCCCCACGCTTCCCTTCCCTGGCTGCCAGCAAATCCTCCTCTCCTATTTGCTCCCTGGCATCACATGTCCCTGCTAGGGCTCATGGGAATTGTAGTCCCAGCTCAGAGCCTCTGTTCTATTGGCCAGCCTTCGCGCGCTATTCACTGCGCATGCGCGAACTTCCTCAGTGCCTCCCGTCGCGCATGGTACTGCGCATGTGCTAGACACAACATGGCGGCGCCCTATGCTATCGGGCCACTGCGGATCCTCAGGAACGCTCCCTGCTCAGCCCCCACCTTCCTAAAGTACCGGCGGGTCTGCCGCTCGTCCCTGACAGCGCCCGCGATCACCCCCCGCAGCGGAGGTACAGAGAGGGGCCAGGGGAACACCACTACATATATATTTTTTAAGTCTTCAGACTGATACACAGCCTTCAATAGGAACCAAGAAATGCATGTCTTCAATTTCATGTGTGCTAATGTATGCAAAATATTCTACAAATTTATACCTCCTCACATGTGTCTGATTCTTTTCAAGACATCAGTCACTCAGATTTAACTCATGTCACTGCCATTCGTTCATTTTGGTGGTAGGGGAAACTGCTCATTTAAATAATGGATTGGAAACCATCTCAGTAACCTAATTCATTTTTACCAGCTTCATTATTGTTAATTGTATTATTTGTATGCAGTGTATTGAAAGAGTTTACTACTACTACTACTACTACTACTACTACTACTATATTTTAATCTCTTTTAAAATAAAACCACATCAGGAAAGTTTTAATTCATTGCTTACATATGCTTACACATTACTGGTCTGCTAATGCATACATCATTTTTATATACAGCAATTTATTGGTCTTTAAATTAAAATTTGGTACCTGAAAAACTGGACTATAATTTATTGTTGCCCGTGTGCCATCTAAGGCTGAATTCAATAACACTTTGGTTTGTACAATCACTTGATTGCAGTGAATCGAGTCACAAGTATAGACTGAATGTATATCAAATACTGCACCCTTGCTAATACTTCTTCCACTCTTCCATAAATGATTGTCAGTTTCCACCAATTAGATCAAATAATCAAAGAAAAATATACTCTAAATACATCATCAAATATTTATTTGATTAAATATTTTTTTGTTTTGAAGAATTCATGGCTGCAACCACTTTTCACCCAAAATATACTGTAATTTCACAGGACATCTGCCATCTATAAATTCCTATTCAGAAAACATACTAATAAATGTATTACAATAATGAACAGTTACAATGAAAAAATGTTCACTAGTCTTAAAACCTTCAATATCGCCGGAGATTTAAAGCTTCCTGAACCAGTTCTGGTTCTCAATGAGTTCAATACGGACTATATTGTTTTCTAAGGCATATAGAAGAGGTTTCGGGCTTTTCCCATGAAGATGGATGCATGGTTTTGTTGAATCACTTTTCCATGTCATACTATTCTGATTTTTTGCACTGGACATTATTCAAATGGTTCCCTGAAGCTATAATTTGGTAGCTTTTTTAGATTGACAAGAAAATGTCTCTGTCAGATCACACGCGTATTCCAGCTGTCCTTTAAAAACACCCTGATTTGCTCCATACAATTTTATTCTTTTGTACATTTAATGAAAACATGTGATTTGATTATTTGCTATCTTAATTACATCCAATTTTAACTATGCATAAATATAATTACCAATGGCAATTTTTGTTTTATGTATGTTACCCTTTGTGATATTGAAGACTGCACCACACGTTTAAGTACTGTAAGAAATATATTGTATGATTAGTATGCCTTGATTTGTAAGCATTGTGTTGGTATTCAAATAAATACATTTTGTAGCGGTGTAGACTGTGCTGGTTATGACACCCTACTTTGAATCCCCAGGATAATTCTTCAGATATGTTGCATTTTTGACATTACCTAAGAATGTCTACATGATATTTCTAGAGTTGTCCCAATGTCTTTACATTTGCTGCATAATTGCGTCCTTGATTTTGTGTTTTTGTGAAATGTTTTTAAAAGTGCATATTGCTCAGAGACTTCAGTCTTTTATTATTCATTCAAATCTGTATGCATGTGCTGTTACAACCCATAATTATAGTACAAACCACAAGGCCTTAGCAGCAGTTTGTTTCTATACTCCCTATTCTCCTTTCAGGCATTCGTTATGCTTACCTACATGTTTGTAACCAGCATCTTCTAATAATCGTTTTTATGTGAATACTGATTCAGACATTGATTGTGTTAACCCCTTCGCAGCTAGAGATTGCTGCAATGCATTGCAAAGTAATCTTTGGTTGTGTTACAAACATACTAGAAAGATGGATGGCACATCATTATAGCATAGACCACCGTCCTAAACAATGCATTATCTTTAAATGTGCAAAAAAAAAAAAACTTTCTGTCACTATGCATTTTATGCATCTCTGTCTACTGGTCTGCAATGAGACAGGAAACGATATATGTATTGTTCAGGCTCAAAAACAGGAAATTATTACAACTCCCAGAGAGCCTTTAAGGGGGTGGGGGCTAACTCTAGAAAGTGCACATGCAGTGCCTATGCAGAATTATCCAATAAAAAATAATTAGCTACCCATGCCTGTGAATTTGTATCCAGTAAGGAGAAACGACAAAAACAAGAAAAGGATCCTGATTTAGGAACAGCTTTCTCTTGGGATGGACTCACTGAAGAGACAGGTGCTGCTTATACAGCTGAGTATAAGTTAGGCCTGTGCCTTTCTGTGGAGCTGTATTGTGGCTGTTGATCCTCAGCTTAGAGAGTTGCACACCATCTAAACTGAGATCCTGCTGTTGCATGTGCACTTCAGTGAGCAAAGCTGGTGCTGGTTCTAAACCTGGGTCCAGAAGAGACTGGAATTGTGAACTGTAAGTACAGACTGCTGTACTGAAACTAGGAATCCCCTCCTGCAAGGCTTCCAATAATCCTAACAGGACTATTTTAGCACTACATACTTCCCATTACACTCATGATACTTAAATGCATTAATGGATCCTTTACACTATTCTATCCTGTCTTAGTGCCTATGGTACTACTGAAAGTGTTGAATAATTTTAATTTTAATGCTGGTCCACTGTCTAAGGTAATGGAGAAAAACTGTGTGAGAACTGAAAAATTGATTCTACATACAAAGATTAGAGTACGTATCCCACTTGACTTGATAGATGTGGTTAGAATCTCCCAGGTCTTCAGAGCGACTAAATATGATAAATCTATTGTGCTATGATTACAATTGCATGAATGGGTGACAAGTGCTCCCACTTTCACCCAGCTACTGCGGAAGTGAGGGAGGAGGAAGACAGATTCGCTGCCCAAGGTGTGGGAATGTCCCCAGTGTTGGTGCCTCAGGCGGTTTCAGGAGATATTCCTACAAGGGTAGACATGAAGAAATGGCAAAAAAGCACTGACCAAAAGTCCTGTGTTTAACAGAACAAGTGTGTCAACAGCTACGCAACATTGTGCCAAAGAAGGATCTAGCACACCAGACAGGATACTGGTGAAAGTTGGGCTGAAACTACCAGCCATGGCAGATGAACGGGAGAGCTGAGGAATTACCGTTCTTTCTTCATTTATTTATAAAATGTTTTACCAGGAAGTAATACAGTACATTGAGTTACCTCTCGTTTTAAAGTATGTCTTCGGTATAGAGTTATGATGACAAATACATGGTTTCAAATACATGGGTACTTTAAATGAACTGGCTTATATATTATGTATAAAGACATTGCATGAACAGTTTAACATTTTTCAACTTTTTAGGCGTATGACACAGTAACAGACCAGATTAATATGTGAGACAGATTTAGTTTTTAAATAACTTAGACTGGTGGCTTTGAGAATCTCAGGTAGATTGTTCCAGTTGTGGGGTGCACGGTAAGAAGAGGAGGTGCGGCCAGATAATTTATTGAACCCTGGGACCAAGAACAATCATTTGGAGTCAGATCTCAGATGATAAGTGCTGTATGTGGTAGGGGTGAGGAGCTTGTTCAGATAGACGGATAGCTTGCCCAGAAAGTATTTGAAGGCAAGACAAGAAAGATGAACTTTGTGCCTAGTCTCAAGTGTTGACTAATCTAGTTCTTTGAGCATTTCGCTGTAATGTGTGTTGTGGTTACATTGGAGGACAATTCTGAGATTGTGTACTGAGATGAGTACACGGAAAGTCCCAAATGGTGGCGCACTGCAGACCAAGATAAAGTTATAACAACATGGTCATCTTTTACAACTAAATGTGTACAGTTAAAAATATTTTTATTGAAATTTTTTTTTAATTTTTAATTTTTAAAGATATAATATATATACCTCCTAATTCAAAAGAACATGGTATATACAGATGCCTCTAAATGGGATTTATGTTTATTCCAAAGTGATGTCATTCCTGGTACTAAGTTTTTGTGTACATCCTCCTTGTAAATAGTGTAGATGTAATATCAGGATATCGGGAAAATCCCCTATATATGAATCCTTTTTACCACAGGGTGTGACTGTTAACCTGTGATATAGAGTTCATATGGGAGTGTGTGGTACACTGTGTATTAATTTCAGTCTTGTGAAGTGACTGCGTTGCTGATTCTTCAACCCATAGATATTAATGGTATAGTAGTGATGTAATCTGATGAGCCCGATCTTACAAGACGCACAGAAGAACAAGAGAGGTGTAAATTATAGTGCCTCTAGAGTGTTGTTTTCACTCAGTGGACAGGCTTCCTGCGCATGTGCAGTACAATTCAGTAATTATACAGCCTATGTGATGTTGAGGTCAGTTACCAGTAAAGGTAAGTATATATCCAAGTGTATTATGGCTAAATCATATTGTATTCTCTACATCATTCTTCAGGGTGCAAGTTGCTCAATGCTAAGTATATGGGTCAGATTGTCACCTTTTTGTGGTTGTTTTTTTGTACAAATCAGCCACTAGGGTATTAACCCCCAGCCGAGTAGTCAAACATACCTTAAGTGGGGGAATAGAGCAAATATCTGTATACTGTATCGGAAGGGTTAAAAACAGGTTTAATGTATGCTGCTGATGTCAGAATAGAAGTACTGGACACATAGAAATGGCGTATGACACGGGTCTGTGGATCTGCTGTGATCTGGGATAATTGATTGATACTGGTATTTGCCGTATATATCGCAGGTTATATACAAACCCTTAGTTAGGGTCTAGCTGCATCCCCACGATAAAGCCATGTAATTGGGGCCACATATTGTCTCGCCTAAGGGGTTAAAAATACCCTTATATCTTCATGCTGTTATTAGCTAATAGTGAATCTAGATGGTAAAAGTACCGGACACTGTTGTCTCTTATCTAGTTGTAATATATCGGCGTGACAGATGTGAATATGTGTCACAGTAGCTTGAATACCCTTGATCGTCTTTGTCACGTGTGGGAGTCAAGTCTCATAGCGTAGCAACACAGTAAATCGCGTACAGGGAATCAGACACAGCACTGGTAGTACCGCAAGTAAGGAATTGGGACAGAAGGTCCCAAACTTATATATAAACATAAATCTCAAATAGTGCAATCTATTGCCATCAAAGTCGGCTAAGACCCGACGTACGTTTCATCGCTAACTGCGACTTCTTCCGGGATGGGCGTTGCCACGTCTCTGTCGGCCCCTTTATACATAGACGTTGCCGTTGCAACCGATAGACGCTAGTGGTAGCCTTGTGTGATGGTGGCATGCAGGTACTGCATGCAGTGTAACAGATAGTGGCATAAGTTTAAGTTGTATATGACCATTTTGTTCCATTTTTAATAATTTTGTATGATTATGGTTACTTGAAGAATATCAGAGAATTGGAAAGAATACCTTTTATGGTGCACATAGTACCGTTTTTTTATTATAGAAAAGGGGTATATACAAAATCTTTATTCAAGCCAGATGGATACTGTGTATGTAATGTATAGATCCATCTGGCTTCACATTGCAAAAGTTTTTGATCCCAGTTGCCCTTGCGTACAGTATACTTGGGGCAATGTGGTCGATACCCTGAAAGACTAGTGTTTTAATATCTCCAGCGAGAATTTCATGCACATGTTTGGAGACTGGAGTGTCAACGGAATTTCTGATAGAGCCCAGATGTTCAAGGACTCTTCTCCTGAATTCACGTTTGGTTTTTCCAACGTATTTCTTGCCGCAAGAGCAAGTTATCAAATAGATGACCCCTGTGCTTTTGCAGTTTATGAAGTCCTTCAAAGTGAAGGTTTTTGTATTTTGTGTGTTGGTGAAAGTTTGACTTTCTCTCATGAATTGGCAGGCCTTACATTTGTAAAAGCCTTTAACCGTAAGCCATGTCCCTTACTTTTTTGTCTTGTAAAATGGCTGTGCACAAGATGATCACGAATATTACATGAGTGCCTCTAGAAAACTGATGGTTTTTCTTTTAAAACCTTTTTCAAATCTTCATCGTTGGTAAGTATGTGCCAATGTTTGTTTAATATGTGATTGATATCTCTCCATTGACAGTTAAAAGGGCTGATGCATCTAATTTCTTTATTTCCATCCTTTTTTTGTTTGTTTTTGAGAAGGTCATCTCTTGGCGTGGTCACTGCTCGATCGTAAGCTAGCTTGAGTTGTGATTTTGAATAGCCACGTGCCAGGAAGTTGTCTCTCATTATTTTGGCCTGTACCTTGAAAGTTGCCAGATCTGAGCAGTTCCGTCTAATTCAGAGGTACTGTCCAGTCGGGATACCTCTGATTAGAGCTTTCGGATGGAAACTGTCCGCCATGAGGTAGCTATTGGTTGCTGTCTTCTTTTTATGATTGCAAGTAGAGAGGTAGCCGTTTTGAGTTTTAGTGATTTTGAGATCTAGAAAGGTGATACTTTCTCTGCTGATCTCCGAAGTTAGTTTGAGGTTGTGTTCGTTGGCTTTTAGAAGTTGGAGAAATTTATCTAGTTCTTGTCTACTTCCTTTCTACAGCAACATAATATCATCGATATATCTGATCCATATATCGATGTGTTCTGTGTATTGTAGCATTGCTTCGGAGAATATGCTAACCTCTTCCCACCAGCCTAGGTAGAGGTTAGCGTACGTGGGGGCACACGTGGTGCCCATAGCCGTACCTTGTACCTGCAGATAATATTTACAGTTGAAAAGGAAGTAGTTGTGCTGGAGGATATATTCAAGGAGTTCCAGGATAAATGAGTTGTGTTCCGTGAACAGCAGACTTCGCGTAGAGAGAAAATATTTGACTGCCCAGAGGCCTACATCATGTTGGATGCTAGTATAGAGAGACTCAACGTCAAAACTGACTAGTAGAGTCTCTTTATCTATTTCAATGCCATCCAGACGCTTCAGAACGTCCTTAGTGTCCTGGACATAGGATGGTAGAGGGGTAACAAAGTCCCTTAGTACCTTGTCTACTGTATATAGATGCTGGAGTTCTCTGTCAGAGAACCTATACCAGATACTATGGGTCGGCCTGGTGTCCTTTGTCCCCTGTATCTTGGCCAGCCTCCTCTTCCTCTTCCTCTTCTTTGTGCCTCCTCTCCTCGTCTTTCTGGTCCGTAATCTATGCTCTCTTGAGCCGATTCTAAAAAATGCGGCTCAGGTGTTGTGTTTAACAGAACAAGTGTGTCAACAGCTACGCAATATTGTGCCAAAGAAGGATCTAGCACACCAGACAGGATACTGGTGAAAGTTGGGCTGAAACTGCCAGCCATGGCAGATGAACGGGAGAGCTGAGGAATTACCTTTCTTTCTTCATTTATTTATAAAATGTTTTACCAGGAAGTAATACAGTACATTGAGTTACCTCTCGTTTTAAAGTATGTCTTCGGTATAGAGTTATGATGACAAATACATGGTTTCAAATACATGGGTACTTTAAATGAACTGGCTTATATATTATGTATAAAGACATTGCATGAACAGTTTAACATTTTTCAACTTTTTAGGCGTATGACACAGTAACAGACCAGATTAATATGTGAGACAGATTTAGTTTTTAAATAACTTAGACTGGTGGCTTTGAGAATCTCAGGTAGATTGTTCCAGTTGTGGGGTGCACGGTAAGAAGAGGAGGTGCGGCCAGATAATTTATTGAACCCTGGGACCAAGAACAATCATTTGGAGTCAGATCTCAGATGATAAGTGCTGTATGTGGTAGGGGTGAGGAGCTTGTTCAGATAGACGGATAGCTTGCCCAGAAAGTATTTGAAGGCAAGACAAGAAAGATGAACTTTGTGCCTAGTCTCAAGTGTTGACTAATCTAGTTCTTTGAGCATTTCGCTGTAATGTGTGTTGTGGTTACATTGGAGGACAAATCTGAGATTGTGTACTGAGATGAGTACACGGAAAGTCCCAAATGGTGGCGCACTGCAGACCAAGATAAAGTTATAACAACATGGTCATCTTTTACAACTAAATGTGTACAGTTAAAAATATTTTTATTGAAATTTTTTTTTAATTTTTAATTTTTAAAGATATAATATATATACCTCCTAATTCAAAAGAACATGGTATATACAGATGCCTCTAAATGGGATTTATGTTTATTCCAAAGTGATGTCATTCCTGGTACTAAGTTTTTGTGTACATCCTCCTTGTAAATAGTGTAGATGTAATATCAGGATATCGGGAAAATCCCCTATATATGAATCCTTTTTACCACAGGGTGTGACTGTTAACCTGTGATATAGAGTTCATATGGGAGTGTGTGGTACACTGTGTATTAATTTCAGTCTTGTGAAGTGACTGCGTTGCTGATTCTTCAACCCATAGATATTAATGGTATAGTAGTGATGTAATCTGATGAGCCCGATCTTACAAGACGCACAGAAGAACAAGAGAGGTGTAAATTATAGTGCCTCTAGAGTGTTGTTTTCACTCAGTGGACAGGCTTCCTGCGCATGTGCAGTACAATTCAGTAATTATACAGCCTATGTGATGTTGAGGTCAGTTACCAGTAAAGGTAAGTATATATCCAAGTGTATTATGGCTAAATCATATTGTATTCTCTACATCATTCTTCAGGGTGCAAGTTGCTCAATGCTAAGTATATGGGTCAGATTGTCACCTTTTTGTGGTTGTTTTTTTGTACAAATCAGCCACTAGGGTATTAACCCCCAGCCGAGTAGTGAAACATACCATAAGTGGGGTAATTGAGCAAATATCTGTATACTGTATCGGAAGGGTTAAAAACAGGTTTAATGTATGCTGCTGATGTCAGAATAGAAGTACTGGACACATAGAAATGGCGTATGACACGGGTCTGTGGATTTGCTGTGATCTGTGATAATTGATTGATACTGGTATTTGCCGTATATATCGCAGGTTATATACAAACCCTTAGTTAGGGTCTAGCTGCATCCCCACGATAAAGCCATGTAATTGGGGCCACATATTGTCTCGCCTAAGGGGTTAAAAATACCCTTATATCTTCATGCTGTTATTAGCTAATAGTGAATCTAGATGGTAAAAGTACCGGACACTTTTGTCTCTTATCTAGTTGTAATATATCGGCGTGACAGATGTGAATATGTGTCACAGTAGCTTGAATACCCTTGATCGTCTTTGTCACGTGTGGGAGTCAAGTCTCATAGCGTAGCAACACAGTAAATCGCGTACAGGGAATCAGACACAGCACTGGTAGTACCGCAAGTAAGGAATTGGGACAGAAGGTCCCAAACTTATATATAAACATAAATCTCAAATAGTGCAATCTATTGCCATCAAAGTCGGCTAAGACCCGACGTACGTTTCATCGCTAACTGCGACTTCTTCCGGGATGGGCGTTGCCACGTCTCTGTCGGCCCCTTTATACATAGACGTTGCCGTTGCAACCGATAGACGCTAGTGGTAGCCTTGTGTGATGGTGGCATGCAGGTACTGCATGCAGTGTAACAGATAGTGGCATAAGTTTAAGTTGTATATGACCATTTTGTTCCATTTTTAAATAATTTTGTATGATTATGGTTACTTGAAGAATATCAGAGAATTGGAAAGAATACCTTTTATGGTGCACATAGTACCGTTTTTTTATTATAGAAAAGGGGTATATACAAAACCTTTATTCAAGCCAGATGGATACTGTGTATGTAATGTATAGATCCATCTGGCTTCACATTGCAAAAGTTTTTGATCCCAGTTGCCCTTGCGTATACTTGGGGCAATGTGGTCGATACCCTGAAAGACTAGTGTTTTAATATCTCCAGCGAGAATTTCATGCACATGTTTGGAGACTGGAGTGTCAACGGAATTTCTGATAGAGCCCAGATGTTCAAGGACTCTTCTCCTGAATTCACGTTTGGTTTTTCCAACGTATTTCTTGCCGCAAGAGCAAGTTATCAAATAGATGACCCCTGTGCTTTTGCAGTTTATGAAGTCCTTCAAAGTGAAGGTTTTTGTATTTTGTGTGTTGGTGAAAGTTTGACTTTCTCTCATGAATTGGCAGGCCTTACATTTGTAAAAGCCTTTAACCGTAAGCCATGTCCCTTACTTTTTTGTCTTGTAAAATGGCTGTGCACAAGATGATCGCGAATATTACATGAGTGCCTCTAGAAAACTGATGGTTTTTCTTTTAAAACCTTTTTCAAATCTTCATCGTTGGTAAGTATGTGCCAATGTTTGTTTAATATGTGATTGATATCTCTCCATTGACAGTTAAAAGGGCTGATGCATCTAATTTCTTTATTTCCATCCTTTTTTTGTTTGTTTTTGAGAAGGTCATCTCTTGGCGTGGTCACTGCTCGATCGTAAGCTAGCTTGAGTTGTGATTTTGAATAGCCACGTGCCAGGAAGTTGTCTCTCATTATTTTGGCCTGTACCTTGAAAGTTGCCAGATCTGAGCAGTTCCGTCTAATTCAGAGGTACTGTCCAGTCGGGATACCTCTGATTAGAGCTTTCGGATGGAAACTGTCCGCCATGAGGTAGCTATTGGTTGCTGTCTTCTTTTTATGATTGCAAGTAGAGAGGTAGCCGTTTTGAGTTTTAGTGATTTTGAGATCTAGAAAGGTGATACTTTCTCTGCTGATCTCCGAAGTTAGTTTGAGGTTGTGTTCGTTGGCTTTTAGAAGTTGGAGAAATTTATCTAGTTCTTGTCTACTTCCTTTCTACAGCAACATAATATCATCGATATATCTGATCCATATATCGATGTGTTCTGTGTATTGTAGCATTGCTTCGGAGAATATGCTAACCTCTTCCCATCAGCCTAGGTAGAGGTTAGCGTACGTGGGGGCACACGTGGTGCCCATAGCCGTACCTTGTACCTGCAGATAATATTTACAGTTGAAAAGGAAGTAGTTGTGCTGGAGGATATATTCAAGGAGTTCCAGGATAAATGAGTTGTGTTCCGTGAACAGCAGACTTCGCGTAGAGAGAAAATATTTGACTGCCCAGAGGCCTACATCATGTTGGATGCTAGTATAGAGAGACTCAACGTCAAAACTGACTAGTAGAGTCTCTTTATCTATTTCAATGCCATCCAGACGCTTCAGAACGTCCTTAGTGTCCTGGACATAGGATGGTAGAGGGGTAACAAAGTCCCTTAGTACCTTGTCTACTGTATATAGATGCTGGAGTTCTCTGTCAGAGAACCTATACCAGATACTATGGGTCGGCCTGGTGTCCTTTGTCCCCTGTATCTTGGCCAGCCTCCTCTTCCTCTTCCTCTTCTTTGTGCCTCCTCTCCTCGTCTTTCTGGTCCGTAATCTATGCTCTCTTGAGCCGATTCTAAAAAATGCGGCTCAGGTGTTGTGTTTAACAGAACAAGTGTGTCAACAGCTACGCAATATTGTGCCAAAGAAGGATCTAGCACACCAGACAGGATACTGGTGAAAGTTGGGCTGAAACTGCCAGCCATGGCAGATGAACGGGAGAGCTGAGGAATTACCTTTCTTTCTTCATTTATTTATAAAATGTTTTACCAGGAAGTAATACAGTACATTGAGTTACCCCTCGTTTTAAAGTATGTCTTCGGTATAGAGTTATGATGACAAATACATGGTTTCAAATACATGGTTTCAAATACATGGGTACATTAAATGCACTGGTTTATACATTATGTATAAAGACATTGCATGAACAGTTTAACATATTTTAACTTTTTAGGCGTATGACACAGTTACAGACCAGATAAAAATATGAGACATATTTAGTTTATAAATAACTTAGACTGGTGGCTTTGAGAATCTCGGGTAGATTGTTCCAGTTGTGGGGTGCACGGTAAGAAGAGGAGATGCGGCCAGATAATTTATTGAACCCTGGGACCAAGAACAATAATTTGGAGTCAGATCTCAGATGATTAGTGCTGCATGTGTAGGGGTGAGGAGCTTGTTCAGATAGACGGATAGCTTGCCCAGAAAGTATTTGAAGGCAAGACAAGAAAGATGAACTTTGTGCCTAGTCTCAAGTGATGACTAATCTAGTTCTTTGAGCATTTCGCAGTAATGTGTTTTGTGGTTACATTGGAGGACAAAGCGGCATATTGAATTGTAGAGATTGTCTAGTTTGCTAAGGTGAGTTTGGGGTGCTGTACCATATACTACTGTATGTTCCCATAGTCTATAATTGGCATAGTGTATTCCATTAAAGGAACAGTGCAAGCGACTTTCAAACAAAAAAAAGCGCTTTATCAAAGCCTGATGACGTGAAATGCATTAGAGATGCACACCACCACTCTTCTGTGATCATTTTTTATGCTGCCAACAGCCAAATAAATACATTTTATTTTTAAGCAGCATGCTCTTGCCCTTTTTCCTTCTAGCAGTGCACCACCATTTTTCATCTCTTCTAGGGGTTTCTTCTGCTAATACTGGATTTAGGCAGGTCTGCTACTTTTGTTAATCTGTTTGACAAATAATTTCTTTCTAACTATTTTTCAAAGAAATAACAAGCCAGAAAAAAGTCCCAGTTTATGGACTAAAAATGGTTGCTCTCCTTTAGTCTCGTTCACACACAACTCCATTACAAGTATCCATTGTATGAACCAAGTTATGAAACAATAGTGTAATAAACATACTCCTTATATTAAGGGAAATCAGACAAAACCTATTTTGGGCCACATTCACAGAGTATGGTTAAGTCAAGGCTCATAACATCACATTACCTGTGATAACAAATCACTAGCAAGCGTTATTTTCACTGAGGTTAACGCATATCCACAAAGCTAATTATATGCAGAAGCAATGACAGTTGTATATCTCATTCGCATAGGTTTAAGATCATGTTATTGTAGCGCAACGTTGCGTTAGGTTCAAATAATGTGACGTTAAGTATGTCTTATCATTACTCCCATCCACACTCTGAAAAGGGGCTTTTTCTGTGGAGAAGGCTGATAGACACATAGAGAGTGGAGTTTAGGTATATAAATCAAGACACTACTACTATAGGACTCTCTTTCTCACCCTCAGGCCACTCCTCCTCCATAGGAAAAGCACTTTTTTAGAGTCTGGATGGGAGTAACGCTACCTTTAGGTATGACTTAACTAACGTAACACTAAGTCTATGCATTAACCTTAACGGACCTTTGAGGTTATGCACTGTTGCAAATGGCCTTCGCATAACGTTATTGGCCTTTGAAGATACACGTTAAGACACAACGTTTTGTTAACTTAGATTATAGGCTAAAGCAGTAAAATTCCGGGCATTCCGGGCTTCGCCTCGGGGCCTCAACTCTTCCAGCCAGGGCATTATTGGCCAGTAATGCCCTGTTCTTTTGGGATTATTACTTAATTAATGTTGTTTAATTAATTTAACAGAGCTCTGTTGATCTGGCCCCTTATGTGATCGTGTTGTGCAATGCATTCATTTGTAATGTCGAGTAACAATAGCATTTCTA
This sequence comes from Ascaphus truei, assembly GCF_040206685.1. Classification (NCBI taxonomy): domain Eukaryota; kingdom Metazoa; phylum Chordata; class Amphibia; order Anura; family Ascaphidae; genus Ascaphus; species Ascaphus truei. The sequence goes on from NC_134483.1 coordinate 64,939,267, forward strand.
GGGTTTCTTCTTTAATGTGTCAGACGGGGTGCATGGCTTATTGCTTGACGGAGAAAACTTTCTTAGCTATTTTTACATCCATGGAGGGCCGCTCGTTATCATTTTTTCCATGCAATGTTGGCTATGTATTTTTTGACCGTATAACTAGTCATGCTAACCAAATCACGTCCCTGGTGTAGCTTTTAAATTATCTGCAAGGCTGTCTTTATCAAGTTGGGTTTTAGGATTTCAGCTTCAACAAACAGTATGTGGATGAATACATAATTTGCACAAATAACCAATGTGCATAATAATTTACATTTTGCTCAAATGAAATTTGAGCTTTGCAGGACCAAATGAGAGACTTTACATTTGACCAACTTCTTTGAAATAATTTTATTTTTTATTTTACCATTATTATTTTTCAGATAAAAAATGCTGCTATCATTTGGAAAACATCACAAGCACTTATGAGTCAGTATTGCTTTCTGTACAAAATACTGATTTAGTAGTGTTAATCTAACTGGTAACCAAAACATTAATGTAGATATCTTTACTGCCCTGCTTCTGTTTATTTAATGAACAACACCAAGTCTTACTTCTCTCCCTTCAAAATAGTATAAGCTAATGTATTTAGTCCAAGTCAAGGAAACTGTTTTAAGCAATAACTGTAATTCTGTAAATAACTGTAATTGTACAACCAGTACATGAATTAGTTAACTAATAGTATTACATAACCTAGACAGGTGGCATTTAATACGGATGCTGCAAAGGAGTGTGTTTTTTCCATGTAAAGATTGAGTATTATTTAGAGAATCTTTTTATTTTCATGATAAAACCTTCCATCAAGAAATTATACAAAGGAATATATACACACCAGATGGGTAAATCTATCATAAGCTGGCAACAACCAACAACCACTTTTAATTAGCTGAGTGAATGTAGTTTGCTGAATACAAAAAGTACAGGCTCACTCATATTAAAATGTCTGTATTTTTCTGTGCAAAGTCCCATCTGAACAGCCCTGACCACAGTCAATCATTCTAAAAGCCACTGATGGTTAATTTGATTTACCAATATAAAATGCAAATGAGGTGGTTAAGTGGAGTGGCAGACAGTGCAGGGCCTGTTTCAAACCATCAAGTTAAATGCAAGCAGACAGAAAACAGGCTTTGCAAAGAAAATTTTAGCATTTTCGTTTGATTAGTGCTACAAAAATTTAATTAGCTTGACTAATTACATGACAAATTGTTGTACACAAGAGAAAAGGCAGAGTAATTTTTTTATCTTTGCAATGCCCTGTGTGTATTTTAGCACAAATGCTATCAGCCAATTTGCAATTGCATTATTAAATGAATAGAAGATGGTACAACAGCCCCTAGCATTTGCAAGTACCATAATACATATAATTAGGAAAGACATTCAAATTTATCCGTACAGTATACCACGTATTTTCATTTTTAAATGTATGTAACATGGTGTTCTTTGAAAGAGAATGCATAAAACAATAAGGCTATACATTTTCATCAAAATAGAAACTATAACTGTATGGAATATAACTGTATGGAATTATAACTGTATGGAATATAACTGTATGGAATTATAACTGTATGGAATATAACTGGATAATGACTTAAACATTTTCTGATCTAAAACCTATCCATACAGTTTGTATTTTATTTAACGCCAATAAGTAAAAATATATATTTGGCACATTACTGTATATAAGAAAGCTATACATGTCACAGGAAGAGTAATTGTTGTCAAACAGCTCAAGGCATAAATATCAGTAAAGCACATTTTAGAAAAAATCTGCATCAAAACATAGGGGCTTATTCAATAAAGTTATTAGGAGTTGTCACTTTGGGGCTTATTGAATAAGTGATAGGATTCATGAACTTCAATTATACTATACTTTATACAATAGCATTTATATTAAATGTACACAATAACAAACTAAGGTGTATTAAAGATTCATATATAAATAATTAGGTGTGCATTTCCTTTTGTTTACTTGATTTCTATGGTATTAAATGCAGCAATGTAGATCTTCTAGAACACCTACTTGAATAGACAACCTGGAAGACTAACACCACTTATAGTCTTACATCAAAATTAGCTTCTTTTTATGTAAGATACCAGACCACATCTTCTACTGAGCACGTCTACCTGGACCCTGACTGTGCCTACCAGTTGTACGTTCTCCCTACCTACCAATTAGACTGTAAGCTCCTCGGGGCAGGGACTCCTCTTCCGAAATGTTACTTTTATGTCTAAAGCACTTATTCCCATGATCTGTTATTTATATTATCTGTTATTTATTTGATTACCACATGTATTACTACTGTGAAGCGCTATGTACACTAATGGCGCTATATAAATAAAGACATACAATACAATACAAAAGCCTTCTAGACATTTAGTAAATGTTGTGTTAGCTGGAAGGCATCTTGCATTGCTGAAAGACACAGTGTTGCCCGGGCCACCCTTTAGTACATCTCCATCAGTATTTTTGCAGGCACTATGTCAAAGCCCTGAAGAACATACAATCTAATTTTCCATTCCTGAACAGAAAAAGGAGGTTGCATGACTTACTGAAGACCTTCATAAGGACAGCTGACACTGGAACAGCTGTTTTAAAGCCAGTGACATTACAACTAAACTACTTCTCAAGCCTCTGATATGCCATAATGTCATTTATAGTATTTCACAATCATTAGTATTAGCCATGTTGTGTGCTTTGCTTCTTCATGGTAAATGGACATTGTGTCAAACCTGTTATTATACTCAAAATAGTTTGTATGTTACTATGTCTAGTTAGCCCCTAACACACTGTTATTACTTATCTTGAATAAAAATTATTCTTATTTATTATCTTGAATAACAATAGCAAGAAACACTATTGCTAGATCTAGCCACATACAGTACATGCTACTGTATTTCTATTTAGCTTGTATTCGGCTAAATATAAATAATACATTTTGTGTTCAACACATATGGCCGTATATTAGCTATACCAATTGTAATGCATATACAGAACTGTTCATTATGCTATTTAGGAAGTTATAAGAGATGCCTAAAAGTTTCAGAAATAAGGTGAAATTTGCCATTTTTCTTGTTAAAAGTGTATCACATTTTTGATAGCATAGCCAGAATCTTGTGAAACAACTTTGACATTCACACATCTCCAGACAATATTAATGCTAGTAAAAACCATTTTAATGCCCTAATATAGAAAAAAAGCTCAATCATAGGTTACCTTTGGTAACTTTAGTTTTCGCTAATTATTAGTGATTTAGGAAATTAAGCTGACTATACTGTTCTTACACAGAGCAACAATTCAGTGAAAAATCGTTCTTTCTGCCCATGTATGTACTTTGATCGGATATTAAAAACATTCTTACATTTGTCTAGTTTACCACACTTCCCTTTCTTTCAATGCATCTTTAAATTTCGCTCAGTATATACAGAGAATACAGGATAAGAAAAGGAGGATTTTGCACAGATCAACATGAGACAATCATCATTGGAATGAATCACTTGAATGCACATGGGTTTGTTGCTATCTTTTTGGAGATGCTCACTGGTCCTTCTGTTTCGGTTTCAGTTTTGGTTTTGCCTCTTAAAATGTTTTGGGTTTGGGCACAATTCTAAGGACTGATTGTTTGGTTTTAGATTATAGCGGGAATATATGAAATATACATTATATGTACAGACATTTCATGGACAGTTGGAAACAATATATCTTATGGGCATATAACAGTTACAGACTCATAAAATTTGAGCAAACAAAATTCAGGGGAGAGCGTGCACGCAGTTCCCCACTACCAGAAATTGTGTAGCCGAGTTTTTCGTATGTGGGGAAATCGTAGAGGTCAGCTGGCATGAAGTGCAATGAGCCAGCCTCACCCTGGGAGAGCCACCTCCTGCCTGAAACTCTCCTCCCAGGGTGAGGCCGGCTTATTGCACTATGGGCCAGCTAAACTTTTAAACAGGAAAATAAATAGATTCTGGAGATATGAAGTCTGTAATAACACTGCATTAACCCTAACAGTTAATTTAACTTAAAACAATGCAGAAAAGGGCTACATGTCAAATGACATAAATGACATAAATGTTCGGTCCACATAAAAATGAGAGACAGTTCACCAAGAATAGAATAAGATGTTAAGCAAAAGGCAGCACATTCAGGGCAGAGATACAGTACACACAAGATTGACAACAAGCACATAGTTATAATGTCAGGTGGTTGAAAGTCTGGGGATATGTGGGTCAACTATTGAGGCACAAGCCCAGAAAGTCAACACTGGAAAGAAATGGTGTGTTATATTCCAATTAATTTTGGGATTTATGTGGATACCCTAGGGCAGGGGTGCACACACTTTCCTTAATGCGCCCCCCTGTCTTCTCTCCCCTTTGGCTCGCGCCTCCCCTCCCTGCACAGCTCCGGTGTCAAATGATATAATGGGGTCATTTGATGCAGGTTGCCATGGAGACACGTCGCTGGAACCAAGGTAAGAAGACGTTTGCAGAGGCCTCGCGCGATCCCCGGCATTCATTTAAAATGCCTTCGGGGAAGCGTGGGGCCTCTGTAACAGCCGCCACCCCCCCCTGAAAATCTCACTCCCCACACTTTGCGCACCCCTGCATTAGGGCAGAGTGGCCACTTCCAGTCCTCAAGGACACCCAACAGGTCTGGTTTTTTTTTTTTTTAACTTTGTCTTTATTAGTTTTATTGTGCATACATACAGGTGATAAAATAATGTCGACAACTTTTCCAAGTATACACAAAACTGACTGGGACGTACCACATATAACAGACACTTGATGGGGAGACGACAGGACAAGACAACCACATAAAGAAAAAGAAAAAGGGGGGGTGGGGAAGGTCAGGCGATGAGTTTCCATCGTAGTACTCTTGAACTTTGTCAATCGAACGCAAGGCACTTCCTCAGTACTGTTCACCGGTATCTGCACGAGCGACACTGCACCCATTTTCTTAGCTGTACCTATGGAGTTCCTCCCTAACGTCAACCCGTCCCATCTGGCACCCATTCACCCATCAGAGGAGAACTCATTTGCTTCAATCATAGCCATATTGTGGTATCGTTCACCCCTTGAATATCGGTCTGGGCCAGCCAAGGCAACCAGACCTTTTGGAATTTATCGCCCGAATCGTTAACAAAGCTTGTTAACTTTTCCATTCGGCATATAAACCAAATTCGGTTCCTGATCTTTGCTAATGATGGAATTGCGTTCTGATTCCACAATGCTGCGGTCTCGCACCTCATAGCTGTTTGAAAAGTGTGCAATTAATTTGTTCCCAGAGCGAGAAACCTCATTTGTGGGTTTGCCTAACAGGAATAGCCACGGGTCAAGCTGAATTCGGAGGCCCAAAAAGATCCCCTGTAGCCAATCTCGGATCTGGGCCCACAAGGGTACTATTTTTGGGCACGACCACAGCATGTATATCAAGTCCCCCCGTTCCCCGCACCGCCTAGGGTAGAGCGGGGAAGAGCCCAGGACAAATTTCGCTAATCTGATTAGGTGAGATACCATCGTAACATTACTTTATATGAGTTCTCCTTTAATGTCGTACATATGGAGCTGCTGGCTGCGGCCTTAAAAATTGCTGACCAGTCCTCGTCCTCTAGTGTGCTCTGTAAGTCTTCTTCCCACTGAACCATGAATCTGGGTTTGTCAGTCTCTTTTGTATTGGCACTGACCATAAAGCAGAAATCAGTCCCCGCGTGTCTGTACCTCTCACGCAGAGCTTCTCAAAGTTTGTTAGTGGTGGTTTTACCGGATATGCGTTATAAAATGCCCGAACCTGGAGATACCTAATAAATTCCGTGTTGGGTATGTCCGTTTCTGACTTTAAGTGTTCAAATGATTTAATCGTGTTACTACCCTCCAGGTCTTTTAGCCGTCTAATCCCCAATTTGCGCCACAACGGGAAACTCTTGCCTCCTAGGCCCGGAGCAAAGTCTGGGTTGCTGTATAAGGGAGCCAACAGTGTATGTTTGGAGGATAGCGAGCGACTACTTTTAGACGCCTCCAAGACCGAGAGCGAGTTGAGCACAGAGGATAGTGGTCTGTGTACATGCTTTACCCGTGTCCTCGGGTACCAGATTAGGTCCCTGAGCTCAAGCGGGGCGCACACCTCCTTCTCCAAAGCCACCCACCGCCTGAGCTCCGGGTCCCCATGCCATTGTGTGATTTGGCACAATTGCGCCGCCTTATAATAGGATATAATATTCGGGACAGCTAGACCCCCCCCCGCCTCCTTAGGTTTCTGCATCATTTTGGCTCTAATCCGTGTTTTTTTACCGTTCCAAATAAACTTTGAGATTGATTTTTGAAGCCCTGCAATGTCCGCGCGTACCACGGGTATCGGGAGAGTCTGGAACAGGTATTGAATCCGGGGAAGGATGTTCATCTTGACGCTACAAATCCTACCCATCCAGGAGATACCATATGCCGCCCAGTCTTGTAATTCTTTTTTTAGGGTCTTCAATAGACTGGGGTAATTTGTTTGGTATAAGGAGCCTATCGTTTTTGTGATATGCACCCCTAGGTACCTAATGGATGTTGGACGCCACTTAAACTCAAAGTTGAGTTCAATCAACTTCTCCGTTTCTCATGGGATGTTAAGGCTTAGTGCCTCTGATTTTGTCTGGTTTATTTTAAACCCAGAGATCCGGGCAAAACGCTCTAGAAGCTCGAACAGGTTGGGTAGCAAGATGAGCAGCTTAGTGAGGGTCAGAATAATGTCATCTGCGTACAGAGCCACTTTGTGTTCTTGTGAATGGATCTGTACTCCAGAGATATCAGCGTTGCGTCGGATTTGTGCTGCCAGTGTTTCGATGCATAAGGCGAACAGCAAGGGCGAAAGTGGGCATCCATGCCTCGTACCACTTTTAATTTGAAACAGCTCTGAGGGGAACCCCTGGTGAACTACCCTCGCTGTCGGTGCATTGTATAATGCCTTTGTTGCCCTTAGAAATTTGCTTCCAAACCCAAATGCCCCAAGCGTGGACTCCAAGTATGGCCAGTCAATTCTTTCAAAGGCTTTTTCAGCATCTAAGCTTAAAACTACTCTCGGGACCGCGTTGGCTTCTACAAAATCTATTATATCTACAATCCGTCTGGTATTGTCGGCCGCTTGTCTATTTCTAATAAAGCCAACTTGATCCGGATGAATTAGCCTCGGCAGAATGACACTTAAACGATTAGCCAGCAATTTAGAATAGATTTTAACATCTGTATTAATCAATGAGATCGGCCTATAACTTTGGCAATTCATGGGATCTTTGTCCTTTATGAATCACGGATATCGACGCCTGGAGCATCTGCTCAGCGAATGGTTCTCCTGTGAGTACTCCATTGAACATCCGGAGCATATGTGGTGCTAACACCCCTATGAATTTTTTATAGTATAAATTAGAGAACCCATCCGGGCCTGGGGCTTTAAATTCTTGACCACTGCAGCCAGTTCTTCCACCGAGAAGTCGCCTTGAATTGCCTCTCACTCCAAGCTGTTCAGTTGTGGCAAACCCGCGTCTGCTAAGAATTTCCGCAGATTACTGCTTGTCTTAGTGTTATGTGTCACCTTCTCCCCATTGTATAGCTGTGCATAAAACTTCTCAAGCTCTCTCACTGTAACTTTGGGGTTAGAGGAGACTCGTCCCTCTGCTGTCCTGATGGAATGTATATTAAAATTTGGCTTCCTATTGCGGAGTCTGGTGGCTAGCATCATGTCCGGCTTATTAGCCATCTCAAAGAACTTCCTCTGTGTCCAACTCAGGTCCTTCTCAGCCCTTGAGGTGAGGAGGAGGTTAAGTTCAATCCTGACATCCTTCAACTCTTGTAATGTGTCCTCTCCACCTGAACGGCTATGTAGTGTAGAGAGCTCGTGCAACCTCTGGTAAAGCTGAGTCAATTTGGCCTCCCTTTGCTTTTTCCTACCGGCTGCCATATCTATCAGCACTCCTCTCATCGTGGCCTTGTGAGCCTCCCACAGCGTAATGTGAGATTCCACACTGCCTAGGTTAGCATGAAAGTATCTTGAGATTTCCTCTTTAACTTGCTTCCCAATATCTGGTATTTTAATCAAATTTAGCTTCCAATTTGCTCCTGTCCTAACAGACCCAATTTGAGTGCATCGTAGCTCCACCGATGCATGATCCGACCATGTAATGTCATGTATGTTGGTGTCGGAAATCTGTGGGACCATTCTGCTAGAGACAAAGACGTGGTCAATCCTACTTAACTGTCGTGGGGATGAGAATAGAAAGTGTAACCCCGGTCTCCCTGGTGTTGTTCTCGCCATATATCTATGAGACCCATTTGCCTCAGGCCCTTCAGCAAGGGGCCGTTCCCTTCCCTTCTTGGTGTCTGCTGGCGTGTGGAGCGATCCACCCTAGGGTTTATAACTTTATTAAAGTCTCCAGCTAAGATTACCTGTCCGTCCGCCCAACGCTGGAGCGTCTGAAAAAATGTGTCAAAGAAGTGGGGTTCTCCCTCGCTGGGTGCGTATACCGAGACCAGTGTCATTTTACTTTGTTTGAGGAGGCCTACTAAAATAAGAAATCTCCCCTTTGGATCTCTCTTCACCTTCTCGACTTGAAAGGGGGATTTGTTATGGAATAATATGGCTACCCCTTTTTTTTTTCCCCTGCCGAGGATAGGTATATTTGTCTAAAGTGCTTGTCTAGAAATTTTGGGCTGTTACGGGAGCTGAAGTGGGTCTCTGTAGGAAGACCACGTCTGCCTTCCTGCGTTTAAACTCCGAAAAGGCAACTTTCCTCTTATTTGGGCTATTGAACCCCTTGACATTCTAGGATAAAAAAGTTACTGCCATTTCTTAGTGTATACTGGGTGTGCGTGTCTGTAGTAGAGCTCGTGCTCACCTGCCGGTAGAACAGACCGGGGGTCTCTGAGGCTGTGATGATGGTTCCTGACGGTCTTCTCTCTCGCCCTGGGTGGCTGGGAACAGGTAAGGGCAGAACATATGGGAAAAACACATATAAAGAAAACATACATGAACAATTAGAACCGTGGTGGTCCCTCCGGACCTCGGGTTCAATGCCCGGGCGTAACTCTCACTGGCTGGACCCCCCTCCCTCCCTGTCCAGCTCCATGACCCACGTTTCCGGTCATGGGTACCCGGGGTTTTGGCGGGAATGTGGGCTAAGCCCCCCTCCCCGCCTCTGAAGCGCATGCCTTCGGGTCGAGTGGTAACACTTCCCCCCCCCCCCGCCGGCATCTACATATCCTGTAAACCGAACAACTCATAACTGTTTAAATGTATAAATGTTTATAACTACCCCCTCCCTCCCCCCTTTTATAACTACTACTACTGGACTATAGCACTAATCCCCCTAACACTACGAACACCCCTAACTCCCATCTAACAGGCAAATCACCCATCAACATCAAACCAGCTTCTCTTCTGGACCCAACTCCCTGGACCCCTGTTTGCCCTATGACTACTACTGTTATTATTTAGCCTGGCCCTTTTCCATTGTATCTTGAGCCTCTGCCATCTATCTCTCTCCCTCCCCCGCCTCTATCTGTGGCTTCCACCAGGGTTCCGGTGAAAGTAGTCCTGCAGCGATGGTCCAGCTCTGCTCCGGTTAACGCCCCCCCCCTCCCCCTCCCTCTCCCTATCCTCCTCACGCATCTCCCCAGCGGCGGAGCTCGCGTACCCCCGCCAGGGAGTACCGCGTCACTTCCGGTGCGCCTTTTCTCGTGCGCCTTCCTCCTGGATCCCGACGTGCCTCTCATCCTCGCGAGGTCTGGTCCGGTGATGTCTTCCTGCTGGGCGGGGCGGATGCAGTTGAAGGCAGACCCTCAGAAGGAGAGGGTGGGTCCGGAGGTTGTGCTGAGGGCGGACCGAGGCTTGGGATCATTCCCTCCTGCCGAAAACAAAGCCTCCATGAAGTTCTTCGCGCCTTTCCTGGTTCTTCTTCCCGAGGTGAGTCCGTGGTGGCCATTTTAGGGGCCAATGTTGATTGTTAATGGTTACTGGGAAACTGGTCGAGGGGAGCCCATAAGTCCATATTACCTGCCGGTGCCACCATATCACCTGGGTGGCCCTCCCCGGAGGGTATGACTGATGGGTAACAGGGGCCAAGCTGGAAAGAAGCTTTGATAAATATTGATAAACAACTTTGACGGCATCATGCCGTAACTTCAGCATCCTGGAGGCTTAGGGGTTCTTGTCACTCTACCTCAACTTCTCTCTTCCTTTGTCCTTCGGGGAAGAGGGTCCGGATCCCCTCAGTTGTGAACCCGATGGGCTTGTCTCCTGGTTTGTCGGGTGGGCTGCATCCGTGGTCCCCTTTACCCCCAACTTTTTTAGGAAGGCCGCCCCTTCGGAGGGCTGCTTCAGCACATGTGAGCTACCATTTTTAATTACTACCAGGGCAAATGGGAAGGCCCACCGGTATCTAATTTCCCGGTCTCTTAGTTCTTTAGTAATAGGCAGCACTGCTCTCCTGCGTGCCAAAGTGAGGGGGGAAATGTCCTGAAACACTGTGAGGGTGATCCCCTCAAAGGTGATGTGGGGGGTAGCTCTCGCGATCCTGCTCACCTCCTCTTTAGTTTTGATGTGATGCAGCCAGAGGATGATGTCTCTGGGGGGGTTCTTAGGCAGGGGCCGCGATCGTAGTGCTCTGTGGCAACGGTAAATCCGCAATTCCGATTCTGTCTTGCCTGGAAGGATAGATGACATCCAACGACTCAACAGGGCCTCTGGATCGAGAATCTCCTCAGGGATCCCCCGCACGCGTAAGTTGTTGCGCCGGTCCCTGTTCTCGCCGTCTTCCTGCTGGGACTCCAGTTCAGCAACCCTCGCTTCCAGTGCTCCCATCCGCTGACTTGTCCCTTGGTGGCATTTGGAGCTCTCCTCCATTCGCTCCTCCAGCTCGCTTGTACGGGTGCCTACCTGGAGGATATCCCTCCTGAGCCCCTCCACCTCCCCTCTGAAAAAGGTTTTTAAATCCACTAGAAGCCATGCGATTTCTTGCTTTATTAATCGTGAGTGTCTCCCTGTAGCCCCCTCCGGTTCTTGGGCTGAGTCTGAGTCCGCCGGGCCATCTCCAACTCGTCGCGCATGCGCCCCCCCAACAGGTCTGGTTTTAAGGATATCACAGCTGCAGCGCAGGTGGCTCAATCAGTGGCAGTTGTTGACTGAGCCACTGATTGAGCCACCTGTGCTAAAACAGGGATATTCTTAAATCATGACCTGTTGTTGCCCTTGAAGACTGGAATTGACCACTCCTGCCCAGAATGTGAAATGTAAGAGAATTACATCAAGGAGTACATGGCGCACAGTGCAAGTCTATGACATCATGAACAAGCTAAAGTTGAAGTATTTATAGGCAATATGGAAGACAGAAAGCCGGTTTGTCAGGGGCGTAACTACACTACAGCATATCCTTACAATACAGGGGTCCAAGAGTGGGAGTGGGGCCAAGCTGGCCGGCACTGGAGTTGGGCATGATCAGAGGTTGGGCACAATCTCTGTGTCGGGCTACTAGGGCTTTTGTTTGCTGCGGGGCCATCATGTCAAGCACACCCCTATGTCCTGGTCAGCGTCAGAAGTTTGGCATGCCCAGAAATTCTGCCAAACTTCTGTATCCCGTCCACATTGCCCCAGCTTCCCAAGGATGCGAGGACCGAGGATTCGCCCACGTCCCACATTGCCTTATTATTTATTTATTCATAAAATGTTTTACCAGGAAGTAATACATTGAGTTACCTCTCGTTTTCAAGTATGTCCTGAGCATAGAGTTAAGATGAAACATAATACATGGTTACAAATACATAGTTATATAAATAAACAGGGTGTACATTATATACAAGACATAGCATACACAGTTAGAGATAATATATATTATACAGTAGGCGTATGTAACAGTTACAGACCAGATTACATTTTGAGACAGCTTTAGTTTAGAAAGAACTTAGAGTGGAGGCGGTTGTGAGAGTCTCAGGTAGATTGTTCCAGTTGTGGTGTGCATGGTTAGAAAAGGAGGAGCGGCCAGATACTTTGTTGACCATTGGGGCCATGAAGTCTTTTGGAGTCAGATCTCAGAGTATAGGTGCTGCATGTGGTAGGGGTGAGAAGCTTGTTCAGATAGATGGGTAGCTTGCCCAGAAAGTATTTGAAGGCAAGACAGGAAAGATTAACTTTTTGCCTAGACAAGTGATGACCAATCTAGTTCTTTGAGCATTTCGCAGTGATGTATGTTGTAGTTGCATTGGAGAACAAAACGGCATATTGAATAGCAGAGGGTATCAAGTTTGTTAAGGTGGGTTTGGGGTGCCGAGCCGTGTACTATGTCCCCATAGTCAATAATTGGCATTAGCATCTGCTGTGCGATACGCATTCTGACCAGCAGACTTAGGGAGGATTTGTTCCTGTAAAGTACACCTAGTTTGGCATACAGTAGGTTTTGGAGGTCAGGGTATCAATGCGCATCCCAAATGTTAAATGGGAGTCAAACCATATACCCAAGTATTTAAAACTAGTAACAGGAGTTAGGGTGGTATTAGCGTTGGTTCTGATCTGGAGCTCAGTCATTGGAAGCTTTAAAAATTTAGCCTTGGTCTCAAATACAATTGTTACAGTCTTGCCAGTGTTTAAAAAACGTTCGTATTTCAGAAATCCAATTTTTAAGTCTCAAAAAGTTAGATTGAAGTATGTGTTCAAAGTCGGAGAGGATAGGGCTGTGTGCATATAAGATTGTGTCATCCGCATTCGTGTATTGAAGCTCCCTTCCAAGCTGTTGGAAGATCATTGATGAACACTGAGAAGAGTAGGGGCCCCAGAACAGAGCCTTGCAGGGGCCCAAGAACAGAGCCTTGCAGGACACCACAGGTGGTATCCAAGGGGTTGGAGTTAGAGCCTGAGATAGACACATGTTGGGATCTACCTGATTGGTAGGAATGATACCAGTTTAAAGCATGCTTCCCAATTCCAGAGCACTGGAGTTTGTTAAGCAGGATAGCATGATCAAAAGTATCAAAAGCCATTGCAAAATCTAGAAATATTGCACCAGTGAGTTGTCCCAGTTCCATTCCACACTGGAGTGTTTGGGGCAAAAGCCAGATTGGAATTGGCTAGGGAAATTTGTCTTGATATAGTAATCGCTTTATTGGGAGTGACGATATAAAGTAAGAGGGGGAGGCGATTGAGTGAAAGGAAGGAGGGGATTGAGTGTGAGAGGAAGGGGGATTGAGTTTGGGAGGGAGGGGGAATTGAGTTAGGAAGGAGGGCGGAAAGTGAGTGAGTTAGAGGGGAGGGGGAGTGAGGGAGTTAGAGTGGAGGGGAGAGAAGGGTGGAAGTGTTAGAGAGAAGGGGGGAGTTAGAGAGCAGGGGACAGAGAGTTACAGGGAGGAGGGCTAGGGAGGAGGGGAGAAGAGACTGATAGAGGGGGCCTTTAAAACATGTTGCAGGGGGGCCCAAAAATTGCACTTACGCTATTGCGGTTTCTCTTCAATTTAGGAACTTGCTAATATAACAAATTGATGGCAGCATATAGTACCAAAGCAATAAGTAAACACTTGGCAGAATAACATCCCTGAGAATTCTGTGGCACAGAATAACTTCTAACGTCTAAATGAAAATGGTGACAACAAATATTTGATAGCTACTTACTATATTTTATTATGCATCAAATGAATGGTAGTGGGGGAATATCACTTCTCTTAAGAATTATTAGTGGTGATGGTAAAAATGCACTTCACATGTTATGTTCACATTTTGTTTCCAACAAGACTGTTGTTTTGAAAACATTTTTTTTTTCATTTTCATGCAATGGACTAAAAGTCAGTGATGAGTGGATATACAGTAGAAATATATCTGGGAAGGATTGTCTCAGAGAGTAAAGGCACTGACTCTGGCACTGAGTTTGAAGTAGGGGATCCTGGTTCAATTCCAAGTCTCAGCTCCTTGTGAGCTTGGGTAGGTCACTTTATCTCCCTGTGCCTCCGGCACCAAAAACATAGATTGTAAGTTCTACGGGGCAGGGACTGTGTCTGCAAAAATGTCTCTGTAAAGCGCTACATAAAACTAGCAGCACTATACAAGAACAAACAATTATTATAGATTTAATACAACAAATTGTGATGGATTAAAATGAAAGGAAATTAGTTGTGTAATTTACAATTGTATTGCTTTTCAGAAAAAAAACATATCATGGAAACACCTAACTGTACTGGTTTATTAGTTTTGTCAGTTTTTAAAGGTGGATTTTAGGACAAATTTGCAATATATTACCATTTGCTAAAACAGGAAGGTTACAAATCTACAAAATATATGAAATCTAGCAAATGTTTGAAATTGCTTCCGCTTCCTCTTTATTACTGTATGTCACATATCACTCACTGCAAGAAATATTTAACATTGTGAATGTACCTTATAGTATGTGCAATGGAACTAAGGAACATGATCTGGATAGCCAAAGATGAATCCAAGTCCACTCTCATATAGAGTAACCACATTGTAACAACACAAAAGTGCTGCATACAGTATGGAAAGCTGTACCCTTTGAGAATTGTCCCTTTCTTCCTTTGACTGCAATGCAAAACTGGTTCTTAATATATATTCTGTTTTGTTGTAAGCTTATCAGAATGGCAAAGCAGCTGGCACAGGTCATACTAATGATATAGATGACCTGTACATGAATTCTTTAGAGAATGACAGATGAATTAAAGGTAGTTTAAGTTAACATTTTTAATCTGCATAACAATGCCAGAAGTTAAACCTAATGTGGTGCAACAAACTAATGTAAATAGAGGTTCTAGTGTTGCAAATAAGGATTCATTAGATTGACCATATAATTGTAATGACAAAGGACAGCAGGCCAATGAGAAATAAAAGAAAATCTTCCTAAGTGCGACAACTAATAAAACATGATCATCTGTTCATTTGTGAATGACGCTCAACAGTCTATGTTTATGCCTGATAAGATACCTGGCTTCTTTTATTTCTCAATATATTCCCTGCAGTATTAGTTACACAGTTGTATAAAACATTCAGAGTTTTTTCATGATAATAGAGGGATACCATTTCAAGCCGTGAATATATTTTAGCTGCCTCAGTGAATGTGTATGATGTTTGATGTGACCATTTGCCCACCTTTGTACCGCAAAGAATACTCTTGTGTATGTGAACGAAGTATACTATATCTCCTCCATGAAACACTCTTGACTTAAACTTTATAGCTCTGTAAGACCTTTTTAAAAAATCATTTGGAATGCATTCTTCCATATTTTTGATTTATTCAAAAGCAACACATCTGAATTTCTACTTCTACTTTTTCTTCTTCTTAAGTACATTTTTCTTTTTGTACATATTCCAATTTAATGTTTATAATAAAAAAATAAACCTTCAATGTTCCTGTTTTTAATAACATGTATGCAAGTAAATAGTATACTCAAAGAGGAAAAGCCTGCTAAGAATGAAGTGTGACCTCTGTTCTATCCAACAGAATTAAATGAGGAATGTTGCTAGACTGTAAATGTTACATTGGTTACAGCTAAAGTTTATTTTTTAATATGTCACAAATGAACTACTGTAAGTTCCGAAACAATTAAAAACGCACAACGTATGTATTCACAATGGCTTTGCATGATAGAAGATATCTGGGGGTCTGTGCATTAATACAAAGAGAATTGCATTTCAATGCAATGCAGCATTTTCTTCTTGCTCTGGCATCAAACATAAGACACGTGTTTAAAATTTTGATTCAGATTTCTCGCCACTTAAAACTTGACTGGCATTTTGACACAGATTGAACAAAGGAAAAGCCACACACAGGCGAAAAATTAGATACACATCATTGTAATACATGCTTCATGTAACACCTCTCTGACTCCTGTTGCCCCCCTTCTCAAATCTTAAATTGTGAAAACAGTGTACAATATGGATCAAAGTAACTTGATATATTGATCAAAGATGAGAATACCTCAGAAGACAACTGTTTTTCTCCAAAATTGACTTGACCAATTGAAACTCCATGCCATTTTGTCCATAGGTTGGTTGGCCAACAATACAGTAGACTTATTAGGGGGAATGGGATTGTCTATGTATTTCTAAGCTACATATAGCGAGTGCTCTGTATTTCTACATTTCAAAAGAGAAATAAAAACAAAGCAGTGTCACACCAAAAAACCTGAAAAGCCATCAGTACTCCACAAGTCATTTTTATTTGTGCCAATGGGGATTCTGCACCTTTCATCAAGTTGGATACCTCTGGAAAAGATTTTCTCACCATTACTTTTTATTTAAAGAAAATATAATGACAACAAAATAACAATACAACATAGCGACCCATATCCACACTTCAATCTCAAAAATACAATCATCTATTGTCCAATAAACTCAGATAAGTTGCAATATAATTGTGAATTTAATTTCCATATTTCCGTTGTCAATATTAACCAGAGACAAGTAATGGCAAGCACTTATTTTCGAGTATCTTTATTAATTCTAATATCATGTATATTCGCATCTACAGTACACTATCATCAATATTGACAAGGATCCCTTTACTGCAACTAAAAGATGAAAACATAATGTTTGATACATACAATCTTTTGATGAGTGGGGGTGAAGCAAATATATTCTATGATGGAAAATGTAGGATAATGTTTAGTACTTTGATTAACATCTAAAGCAAGCCCTAGATCTATAAAAAATAAAGAAAGTAAATACAGATTAAACGCAGAACACAGCAACACTTTAGGAGGGGCTCCCATATTTTGACCATTTTTTTTTTTAACAACTACAGTACTATGAAAGCTAAAAGTTATCTTCTTCTTTATAGCAATATCCAATATCTTTAAAATACAGTTGTCTTTTTCCATCCCTTAGCAATGAGTAATTTAGCTGCAAGAAGTATATTTTAAGAGATTGCATTCCCCTGGCCACCACCCAAGGAGAAAACGTTTGGTCATTATAAGGACATATTACAATTTGTAACTCCCTTGCTGCTCATTTCCTGAAATCTACTGGTTACCACCTCCCCCCCCCCCCCCACCCCTTACCCTAGAACTATACTGTTTCATCTGTAATGCTACAGTATGTAGAGATTGGCAGATTTGGATCCGCCACGGATCGGCTGGTTCCTTTGGTCCATGGATTTCTATGGATCAATCTCAAAAAGAACGATTCACCTTTTCTGGCTGTTTTTTTTATCATTGACAATCCAATCCTTGGATTCTGAAATCCGCTGGTGGATTTTAAGAATCCAATCTGTGAATTGAGCAATACAGATTGCTGAATCCGCAGATGGGATTCTTAACAATCCACCAGTGGTTTGCGGAATCCGCGGATTGGATTGGTAAAATCTTCCAGCAGATTGTATCTAATGGCGTTTTTTTTAATTAATTCGCATGGATTGAAACTGGAACAATCCGCCAATGGATTTTACACCGGGGAACGGATTTTGAATGTAAACTCCGAAAATTCCGGGAAACGGATTTTTATAGTTTCGCCCATCTCTAGCGCTAGGATATGTTTTGGTAAATACAACTGAGGTTTTATAGATAAACTATGTTAAAGAGATTTCAACTAGGGTTAACAACATTTTGCTCATATTAAAACAAATATCCTGCTAGTCTTTGAAATCTGTTTCCTAATGGAAGTCATCTTGTTATTTTCTGTCAATATGCACTGGTGTCTGCCACATAAATCCTATTTATTCAATGTAAAGCCTCGAGATTATCTATTATAAATATCACATTTCCAAAACATGCTTCTCGGACACAAACACTGCTCTATTGTTGTGCTTTGTGGCATTATGGTGGAAATATTGATTAGAAAGAAGCATGCCCAAAAATCCTTCAATTGTTGCATAGACTTAAATGTACAATTGTCAAATAAATCTATAAAATAAAAAATATTTGCACATTCCACAGAGGTTATGAAATGTTTAAATAAACGTAATCAATTATTGTATTTGTATAGGGTGCCAGAGCATGTTCTCTTGCTAAAATATCTTTAAAAACGCCAAAACTGAATAGCTGGGCTATCTAGAGAGTGTTTCTGCCACAGATAAGTTTCAAGTGAACATTTGGTAAAAATCAGATATGATATGACATTAGTGTGTGAGTACCTCCTCTAATTCTACCTAACAGGACTTGCTGGTTTATGCTAGCAACAGAACATTCCCTTTAATAAAGCTGCCTAATATTTGTATTGTATGTCTTTATTTAGATAGCGCCAAAAATGTACTCAGCGTTTCACAAAGGGTATTATAATAATACATTAAGCGCAGCAAAATCAGACAATAGGAAAGGAAATGCCTGCCCTAAAGAGCTTACAATCTAAGAGAATATGGATAATGCCAAACCTCCAAAGGAACTTTAATAGAGTATCTCCTTTTTAATTCAATTTTTTCCCCAAATGGATCATAAATGTATCCGATCTTTTATAGATGTGACTGAAAAATGTAATCGGTAGAGAGGAAAAAAGGTACAGTATAAAATGTTAGGCAAAATTGTCATTTTAACAGTAAATATTTTTCCCAACCATCAACGTGACTAAAGGGTCCTTGCACCTAGCCGGGTCTATCTCAATCTTATTTAACATAGGGACACAATTTAAATGGTACATATCTTTATAAGATATCTGGGACTTTCCCCTCATAAGGATTTACCATTACATTTTTTAGATTATCATCCGTTAGTCAGATTAGATTAGATCGTAATTTATTTTAGAGCTCAAAGACCCCAATAACAACTATAAGGAATGGTACTGAATATTCGTGCTTCCTGAAAAATAATCCAACATCGTATTAATTTAGTGAATTGTATTATTGAGAAATATCTGGTTTAGATTCTTTCCTATTAAGGCCTCTTACAGTTTTTACAGGGGTGACAGAGGACAGCCCTGTCATGTACCACATTGAATTCTAAAGTTTTCTGTAATAAACAATTAACTAAAATTGGGGACCTTTTCAAATCATATAAGACGTTAACCCAGTTGAAAAATCATCACCCAATCAAAATGTATTCATAACTTAGAATAAAAAAAATCAATTTCACTCTACTTATTTCAGCATCTAATGACAGTATGGATAGGTATTTAGAAATTTGAGCTATATCATATTTAATACTCTAAGGCAAAGGTGCACAAACTGGGGGGGGGCGCAAGATTTTCCAGGGGGGGAGCGGCATTTACAGAGGTCCTGCGCTCTCCCCAAAGGCATTTAAATTAAATGACGGGGGACCGCGTGAGGCCTATGTAACTTCTCCTACCTGGTCTTTGGTGACACGTCGCCATGATACCCCGTGGTAACAAATGACGCAGCATTTGCCATGGCAACGTGATGTCACATGAACCTGTGGCTCATTTGATGCTGGAGCTGAGAGGGGGGGGAGGGGGCGTGAGTAGTGGAAGAAAGCAGACACAAGGGCGCAGGGGGAAAACTTTGCGCACCCCTGCTCTAAGGGATAGTTCCACAGCGCTCTGTTACAATCTTTTATCAAAACATTACCCCTATTTAACATATCGATAGTCCACAAACACATATCCACAAAGTTGATTAAAGTTACGGTGCCCTTGCGTTAACCAGATAAATATCGGATGTCTAGCTCCAATGGACGTCTGGCTTACTCATATGCAAATCAGATGCTAATGAACATTAACATAATATTGCATATCCACCCCTAACCTGCGCATCCTGACCATGCTTATCATATTGTTATTTCAGGGAATAGCCTACAAGCAAAAATGGAGGGTCTAAAGGGGTACTCAAATGATTGTACTGCCTATAGGACATAACTCTTTCATTACAAAAAGTGACGTGTGTCATACGAAGATTTATATGCATCATACAAATATCTGAGATGCATCTGATAATGCGTCATGAAGTTAATGTACTAAACTATACTATGGTTTTTAGTGATTAAAGTGAATGTAGGATATGTTTGTCTGATGTAATATTGTATATACAGTAATCTTGACTGGTATGGTTGTGTAACTTCAGTATGTAATGCGTATTTATTTGAATTTAAATGTGATCATGGCCATGTGTAGTAGGTTAGGTAACGCATATAACGCGCCTGTAATGCATATGTGTTAATTGGAAAAGGCATTATAGTTTTGACAATGTGAATGTGCAATGTATTGGTTAAGGCAGGGGTGTGCAAACTGGGGGGGGTGCAACATTTTCCATGGCAACGTGGCATCATGTGGCCCTGCGGCGGCATTTGACGATGAAGACAACGTAAGGAGGGGGGAGCGAGCAGGGGAGGAGAGCAGGCAAGGGGTTATAAAGGGGAAGGTTTGCATACCCCTGGGATAAGGCATCTCTGAGAAATGAAAATCCCCATAAATACAGCTAACATAACTATACTATTTTCCCCAATGGATGTTGTTTTTGCCTATCATTAGCTTTGTGGATACCTGTTAAACTGAGGAAAACTAACAGACATTACCTATTTAGGCATAGGTAGAATGACAGTGAGCACAGAAAACAAAAAGAGAAATACAGGTGAAGACAAATTAGTGCGTCTTATATGACTCAAAACTGAAAATACGATGGATGCAAGGAGGGAAGGGAAATAAGGATGGAAGAAGAGGGTGATGCTTATAGTAAAAATTAGCTGTAATCATCACTCATAAGGCCATGTGTGAGTGGCTGGTGTATCTATCACAGAATCTTCCAAGATCTGTGGCTGGATAAGCTTCCCCATCTTTGTGTGGCACCGGGTCTCTTCTTTGCCTCCGTATGTGGTTTGGATCCAGAGAGAGATCAGGAATTGGTGCCAGAACAGCGTGTGGGGTATATAGATAAATGTATGGATGAATTAATATTGGTACCACTCACATGGCCATATGTGAGTGACAGCTTTATATTGAGCCAATCTGGGCTGTCTGGTGGTGTCCTCTATCTCCTTGTACCCCCTCGATGCGGTGTCGGCAGACGGAAGAAGGATGATAAGTAGTAGACAATTTATTATTTAAAAACAAGTAAGTAACTGAACACTTACAATAGGGAATGCTTGTTTGGGCTCGCCGGCATTTCTCTCAGCCTCCTGTTGCAGTGGAATCCTGCTTCCGTGTCCAGATCGTGGGACAGGAAAAAGGCTGCTTCCTGGAACGACTGTGGCCAACAGCAATCAAAGTACAGCAGCGGCAGCTCTTATTCGAGCAAATGCCGCTGGCTGTATGAGGCTGGGAAGCGGGTAGCCGCGGCGCGTGGCGGCGCACTGTGACGTCACAGTCACATGCGCGCCCGGCTTCCCCGTCTTCCCCGTCTTCCCCAGGCTTCCCGACACCCCTGGAGTTCAAATCTAGGTAAGCGGGGGTGCGGGGAAGCAGAGGGGCAGAGTAGAAGCCGGGTTCGGGGTGTCTTTGGGGGGGTAATTGCGCACGATGTGGAGGGGGGGTGCGTGGGGGAAACACGGCGGCGCGCGTTTGTGACTGGCGGCAGCTGGGGTAGATCCCGGCATGCCGCCGGCATTTACTTCAATAAAGTATGTCGCTACTGTACTTCCACGGAACAACGCGTTTCGCATACGTAATGCTTCATCAAGTCGTGTGAATCTGTGGGGCCTGTGTGCTTAAAAACTTGGAAATTAATTAAATCACTAATTGGTTATTCTGTGGTGTTGTTATATTGTCCATGGATCGTGGTTTTACATAAACCAACACGTTCACATAATTCTGCATTAGACACACGTGGTGGAAACATGCTGCAGACGGACGTTCACAGAGGTACACAATTGGAGACTTTATAAGGTGAAATTATAACGAGGCTTTATTGTGCCTTTTCCTTAACATCAGGAAACCATCCAAACAAGGGGGAAACACGGCTTCTATTCACTTGGGAGTGGTTCTAGTGAAATACTATGCAATTCACAACTCCCTTAGTTAAGCATGTCTCCCAGCCCCAAACACATAGCATGAAATGAACAGATATAAAAAGTCTAGTAATAAAAGTCTTATCTGTTCCTTGTAGTTTGGAGGGAAAATCTTCTCTGTCCCTGGTTGCTACCTTTTCTTCAGGGTTTGTCAGCATTCAGGTTTAGAAGTTTCCCCTGTGTCTTGGAATTAGCTCTGCTGTGTCTTCTGGCAGAGCTCAAGACATGGTCAGCTCCAGAAATCTGTGTTCTCTTGGTCAGTCTCTCCTGGGAGACTCAAGAACCTATGCTCTGTCTCCAACGTTCAGCTCACACGTGAGCTAAGGAGTCACTTCCTGTCTCAAACACTCTACCACCTGTAATCAGGCAGGTGGTGTTAGTTAATTTTCTACCAGCAGTTAACCACCACACTGCTGGATTAGAGGCACATTTGTGAACAGGGATAAGTCCCCTGTTACATACCTCCCCTGTTTGTGGGAAGCTCGGGCTTACCACGGCCAAAGCCCATTATTCCACTCTCATTCGAGATCTTTCTGTGACTTAAATGAGAGTGGATGGAGGAAGAGAACCCTCTGTCCCGCTGGGATTGGAGCCCTTTCTCCAGTTTATTTTTGTCTCCTCCCGAAGGTGCTTGAGATCAGCACTCCTCAGTCGCTCGAGGAGGACTTTTTCCAAGTACAGTC
Source organism: Ascaphus truei (assembly GCF_040206685.1). NCBI lineage: Eukaryota > Metazoa > Chordata > Amphibia > Anura > Ascaphidae > Ascaphus > Ascaphus truei. The sequence goes on from NC_134483.1 coordinate 64,961,814, forward strand.
TTTTTTCTACATGCGCGGTCATGAGATTTCCCTCACGTCGGGTGCTTGTTTTATTGTAGGCAGACTGTATAGCAGCAGTTGCAGAGCGTTTAAAAACAGCCCTTTGAGTTTTCTGCTCTTGAAGCTGTCTCTCTGCCCTTTTCCCACTCAATGGGGTTGCTAGTTCAGCCTCTTTGAGATTAAGTTGCAATTCCACACCCACTTCCAGAGAATGTCCCATCTTTTCAGCTTCATCAGCTAAGGATTCTTCTGGTTTTGATTCAGCACGTGTACCTTCTTTTTTTGCCTGTTGGGTGGCTGAAGGTTTTGCCAGTGCTTGTTTAGGTGGTTCAAATTTTGCAACCTTGTCTTTCAGACGAGCGGTATTCCCAGCTCTCACTGTACCCTTGTCTTCATGGGTTTTTGTGACCGTGGGATACTGATGCTTAGTCAGGGTCAATACTTGTCCTTGTAGGACTGTAATCTCATCCGCGAGAGATCCTTGTTTTTTGAGTGCGTCTTGCAAGTCTCTTCTCAGGGAATTTATCTGCATGCTTTGCTTTATCTGAGCTTGCTTCCACATTTTTATTGCATTGTGAAGCACTATGAACTTCTTTGCTTGGGCCACAGTTACTTGTTTCAGTTTCTGGACCTTCTTGTGCTCCCTTTTGTGCCGCGTCACCTGGGTTCTAAGCTTGGCCTTTAGCGTTGCTTTGGTGATGCTCAGGGTAGCCTTCAGTTTCTCATGCTGCTTTGCGGGGATATACTGGGTCATCAGAAGTTCCTGCAGCACTTGAATTTCTTTAACAGCCTGCAGATTGTCATCCTACAGAGTTCGCTGCTTCTCCTCTGCCTTCTCGAGGTGCGTAGGCAGACCTTGCAGTTGGTTCTGCAGTCGGTGCTCTGCTTCAAACTTCTCACCATCCAAAAGTCTATTTATTTCTTTAAGCTCGTGCAGCTTTTCATTTTTTTCCTTGACGTCGTTTGTCAAATTAAATTTTTTTTCTTTGAGTTTTACGTTTTTTCTTTGTAATCTTAAATGTTCTCCCTTTTCAGTCTCTGTACTATTCAGGGCCTTTTTGCAGTCCTCCTTCCATTTACGCACATCTGCTTTGAGATTGACAGTCTCCTGGCGTGAGACATCTTTCTCTAGGTTGAGGGTCCGAAGCTCCTTCTGGGAGACTTGGAGATTGGTATTAAGATTGGCAATAGTTTCTTTAACAATGTCCAGCTCCTCAGTGAGACTGTGTAGTTCCTTTCTGGAAACTTCCAGGTCTGTGCGGCAGCTGTTGGTCTCATGATGTGAGGCATCCAGTGCTCTGCGGAATGTCTGAACCTCTTTCTGAGATACGTCCACCTCTATCCGGACACTGTTGACCTCCTGTTGTGAGGCATTCAGCTCTATGCGAAGAGTGTGAACCTCTTGCTGGAAGACTGTCATCTGCTTCAGTGCCTCCTCATACTTCCGTTTTAGCGTAGCCACCATTTTATCAGATTGGCTCTGCTTTCCATCCATGGCGGAAATAGTAGCATTTGCAGTATCTAGCTCAGTCTTGAGATCGTCCAATTTTGTCCTGGCTAAAGAGTAAATTGTGAGCACATCTTTTTGTAGCCTCACGTTATTTTTCTGTAGCTCTGTGTAACCATCTTCCTTTTGTTTCAATTGTTCATGGAGCATATCACAGTCATGCCTAGCATTTTTCAGGGCATCTTCATGGTTGGTCAAGGGATCGTCACTCACTGGTTCCGGCTCCACTTCCCTGGGATGGTTGGTTGAGGGTTCCTCACTGTTGGCACCGGACAGACACTTCTTTGGGGTACACGACTTCTGCCTTGTGCCCTCTGGATATTCGGTTAACCGCGGGACGAATTCTCCATTTTCTCTAGGCTGCAGGGCAACCCGGTCCACCTTTTCCTCCACAGGATCTGCGGACGTGTCTGTTCCTTCCACGATAAGTGAAGAACCGCTTTTCTTTTTCTGCTTTTTTGTTTTGGATGACTCCGTCCCATCAGGAATACTGGGGTCTCCTTCTTTATTTGATACTTTAGCAGCTTCATTATATACGCCAGGCTTTTCTTGCAGTTGCTTTAGCTGACAGAAATATTGGGTGATCTGCTGCTCCCGCTCTTTCTCTTGTCGACCATATTCGTCATCATAGATGGCGGTCTTTTCTGTTCGTGCCGAGTTCAGGCACCCCCACCATTCTTGGGGTGTTTTGTGGATGTGACTCGGTTCGGGTTCCCCGTAAGAGATGTCTTCCTCTTTATTGGACTGGAAGGGCCACTCTTCCGTGGGGTAGGGTTCATTACAGGAACGCTGCATCTTGTCCTCCATTTTTAGGCTATCAGGTGTAATTTTCTTCCTGACCTCAGGAGGCGCTATTGCAGCTGTTGCCACTGTATTTGCTAGAACCCCCAATTGTGGTAGTCCTACAGGTGGGCATATTTTGCTTGTAGAGGTCGTAGCTCTCACAGGCATCTCTGTAGGCTTTTCTTTCTTGGGTAATTTTTTACAATATCAGCAGTACTGTGCATGCATTTTCTCTTATCAGGTATACAAGATGTGCAGTTGCTAGGTAAAAACGTCTATTTGCTTTACACCATTTACTTGCTAGGTATAATCTCTCATTAGGTATGCTGAATGTGTGGTTGCTAGGTAAAAAACTTATGTTTGCTTTACACCATTTACTTGCTAGGTGCAATCCCTCCGCTTCAGCAACAGAATTTGGTTTTCTGCTTGAGTTCAGTAATTTTCAGTCTCATCTTTGGGTATTATGGCATTCACACCACACTTTGGGTGTCTGTTTTGCTCCCAAGATATATATAGGCAGACTTTTTTACTTGCAGAAAAAAAACATTATTTGCAGTGGACTATTTCTTTCATTCCTGGCAGGGTGACTAAACACTCAGCAATTGGCTTTGAAATACCTTTTACACAGTTCAGCAATCCTTTTTTCCCCTATAGGGCAATTTTACACTCAGCATTTGTTTGCTAAAAATTCCCCTGCTTCAGCACAGTCTTGTATCAATTTTCACACTTTTCTGCATATACTCCATTCACAGCTGGTAGCCCTATGCCGTGTGGCAACCTTTATTTGCAAAATCAGTACCACTCGTGGGATCTGTATTCACTGCTTCAGCGAAACTTTTGAAAACAACAAACACCTATCCCTTTTTAAGGGCTGACTCACTTCTTGAACCCTGACTATGGCTGGAAGGCAAAACCCATATTTCAATTACTATATTACACTTTGTGATAGGCAAATAAGATTTAGATGCTTCAGCAGTCTCTCTCCTCTTGGGAATGGGGAAAAGAGTCAATCTGTGGTTTTGTAAGTTTCAGTGCAGTGTAAGTTTCAGTGGTGTGTATCACTTTAACTCTGGTCTCTGCTGCCTGAGAGTTTTTTTTTTTTTTTTACGTTGTTCAGACTGTTTGTAGGCAAAAAGCCTAAAAAAAATTACACAGAAAAATCTCCGGTCCTTTCTAACTTCAAAGACGACCTCTCATCCTACTTCTGCCACCATATGTAGATGGACATTCACAGAGGTACACAATTGGAGACTTTATAAGGTGAAATTATAACGAGTCTTTATTGTGCCTTTTCCTTAACATCAGGAAATCATCCAAACAAGGGGGAAACACAGCTTCTATTCACTTGGGAGTGGTTCTAGTGAAATACTATGCAATTCACAACTCCCTTAGTTAAGCATGTCTCCCAGCCCCAAACATATAGCATGAAATGAACAGATATAAAAAGTCTTGTAATAAAAGTCTTATCTGTTCCTTGTAGTTTGGAGGGAAAATCTTCCCTGTCCCTGGTTGCTACCTTTTCTTCAGGGTTTGTCAGCATTCAGGTTTAGAAGTTTCCCCTGTGTCTTGGAAGCAGCTCTGCTGTGTCTTCTGGCAGAGCTCAAGACATGGTCAGCTCCAGAGATCTGTGTTCTCTTGGTCAGTCTCTCCTGGGAGACTCAAGAACCTCTGCTCTGTTTCCAAAGTTCAGCTCACACGTGAGCTAAGGAGTCACTTCCTGTCTCGAAGGCAGGCTTTTTCTACCACCTGTAATCAGGCAGGTGGTGTTAGTTAATTTACTACCAGCAGTTAACCACCACACTGCTGGATTAGAGGAACATTTGTGAACAGGGATAAGTCCCCTGTTACACACGCATTAGTCAGCTATAGCACACACATTAATATGTTAAGATAAGAAAACTCAAATTGGTGTGTACAGTTTTCAGGTGTGAATAGGTACACATCATTTATCATAGAATTGTGGCCGTCTGTGATGCACCTTATATTGAATGAATTGTATATTTTAAACCAGTAGGATGTTAATTCCCTTTATATAGTGACCATACAATGGATAATTTCTACCTAGCAAATATCTACCTATATAGTGGACAACAGTGTTATTTCGAGTCCTATAGTGGATGAATAAAACATTCGAAAAAAGTTAGTGTATTGAATCATGCGTTGTCGCATAAACAGCTGAAGTAAGGCTGATTGGGAATAAGCAGCCAAAACAAACTCTTAGGGGTGTTGTGCTTTCTACCTATGCCTACATCATAAGTATCCAGGGAAGGTCTTTTTCCAGTTTAAGCAGCAGCAGCAGCAAAAGTCTGTGGCCTGTATATTTTTAATATCTATGGTCTATTCTTTTGGTTCATGTCTTTGCTTCTCCTTCTCTAATATACAGTACTGTAGAGTGGATATAGCATTTTTCAGCATACAATCTGTACGCTATAGGAAAGCGCCTCAGATACTTTTGTTCTACGTTACCTATTTAGGTAAAGTCAAGTTATTATCCCAGATTTAATGGAGCTCTGTGACTCTACCCTAAGGATGTTTTCAAATCACTGTTTATGGGTAATGAAACCTGGTTAATCCTTATAAATCAAGTAAGGTGTCATGTTCTCAAGCCTCATATCAAGTAACTTAGACAATATTTTGATATCTGCATTGGGTAATGTAATTGGTCTATAATTTGCACAGTCTGTATCAAGTTTCCCTTCTTTGTGAATCTGGGCAGTTGTGGTGTGTTTCATAGTATAAGGAGGAATTTTGTGTGTTTTAGATTCATTAAAGAGATTATAAAGCAGTTCAGCTACTTCATTAACCAAAATCTTATAACACTCAATTGGAACGATAATGCGGCTGCCTTGACATTTTCGATACAATTCATAGCTGATTTAATCTCAGATTTTGGGCTCCATGTATCAAGAGGTACATGTTCATCATTACTTTTTTTTCTGTCTAAAGCAGGGGTCTGCAACCTCTGAAGGAAGATGAGCCATGTTATAAAAAAATGATTTCTCCAAATTATTCCGAGAGCCGCAACACACTCATGAAAATTGCATCCCCACAAACACATACATATACTATACACACCAATAGGTACATACTGTATAAGCATTAACATACGACAAAATATGTGGGGGAATAAAGTGCATTTCTCAATAATAAGTCCCTTTATTTTGATTTTTTCATACATACTGTACATACATAACCCTACCCAAAAAACACATACAGACCCCCCCCCAATACACACACTACCCCCCAAAAACACACACATAATATAAATATATGAATACAGTATATACTATATACTATATATTATATATTATATATATATATATATATATATATATATATATATATATATATATATATATATATTGTGGTGCCATCGCTGTCCTCTAGGGGCTGAATGGGGCAGCTATTGGACTTTTTCACCACAGAGAGTTAAGTTAATCCTCTCTGGCATGGCTGTTCACCTGCTGGCTAATTAATCAGGAAGTGCCTTAAGAGTATGGAAGCAGCAAGGCATTGAGAGACAGTTTTTCCCCAGAGACGGGGGGAGACAGATTTCCCCAGAGAAGGGGGGAGACAGAGGAGCTCCCCAGCTACCAGGAGCTGGTTAAATAAGCTTGCAGAGAGTGAGAGACATTGCTGAGAGAGCAATGCTGAAGCAGTGACATCTGGTTGCAGAGGACCTTAAAAGACTAAAGATAAGGCAAGCGCTTTGTTATTATCTGCAGAGACTTTGTATAGAATGTACATGTTTTGCGGCTGACAACCGGCTTAGCTGGCAGCCCTGATAGTAAGGGCCTGAGAAGTCAGTTAGTTCCCTGAATAGGGATAGGATTTTATTTGGTTTTCTTAAAGGGACGATGGGCCTATTCGTATTATTTATCCCTGTAAATAAACCCAAAGTATAGAGAAATACAGCGTTTCCTGCCTCATTTGGGATAAAAGAGACTGCAATGTGGTGTCGGCATCACAATATATAAAAATATATTTATATATATATATACAACATGGTAAGTCCCTTCTACCTGTCCCCTACCTGTCACGTCAGTCCTAAGCAGCCTGGGCAGTGACAGGTTAATCTGTGAGCTTTTGACGCCCCTCCTGCTCCCTTTTGTGTGACAAATGGTGGTTGTGACTCATGGCCTGGTAACAGCCCATCTGGTATAGGTACAGACCTTGAGCCCTCCCCTTCTGGTTTCTCTGAAGGGAAGAGTCCAAAGTTAGTCTGTTCCCCTCCTCCTTAGGAGGTAGATGTGGGTTCCCTCTCTCCCGGCCTCATGGCTGGCCTACAAGATCTAAAGGCTCCAGACTCAAGAGCATGCATCATCTAGAAGCCTGGGATCTTTTGAGACCCTGTACCTGCTGTTATAACATCTATGCAGTGATGCAATAAAGACCATTTCTATTAAATACCTGCCTGGACTGAGTCAGTGAGGAGGTGTATAAGAGTGCTTCAGATGGAGACTTCCAGGGAGTTCCCTGAAGCTGTGGTGCTGACATCAGACTAGATGACATCACAAGCCTGTCCTGATCTCCACTACACCGCACATCCACTCAGCTCTCCTGGACCATCAGGTATGCCTCAGCACCACACAAAGACAGTAACCAGCTGTGTATCTCCCATGGGGGGTATAAACCAACCTCAGACTGATGATACCCATCAAGGTTGAAACATGTCTGTGAGTGGTTTGATTTGCTTTGCTAGTCTCATGCCGTGCTTAAAAGTTGTATGAATGACGATGCATCTGCTTAAATGGGCTCCATGTGTATGGATATTCCAGGCAAAAGGTGACACTTTTTGCGCTCATTTGCATGTCATTTCCCAGAATCCCTTGCTTCAGTGGGATTACTGTATGCTAGGTTATAATGGTTGAAAGGCAGGGTGCATACCTGTCTAAGATATGTGAATGTGCTCACAAGTGATATTCTTTATTGGCTATATGCTAACGGTGGAAGATTTTGTTGCCCTTTTCACCCACCATAACTTAGTGTGTGTGTATACATACCAATTAGACTGTAAGCTCCTCGGAGCAGGGACTCCTCTTCCTTAATGTCTAAAGCACTTATTCACATGATCTGTTATTTATATTATCTGTTATATATTGGATTACCACATGTATTACTGCTGTGAAGCGCTATGTACATTAATGGCGCTATATAAATAAAGACATACAATACAATACAATAGGGCCGAAGGGGGGGCTCCCCCTTCCCTGGCTGCCGCTATGTGGCCGAAACAGTATGTCCTGGTTCGTCACAGGACATACCACAAAGTCCTTAGGGAAAAGCAGGCCCGGAATGTGCCGGGCAATCGTTCAATGAATACAGATGTTTGTAAACGCCATGCTTTCCCAAAGGCAAGATATCCACTAGGGTCATTGACCTTGGCTGGATCTCCGCAGTTGTTTCTGATGTTGTTGTTTGTTTTCTTTCCTCCCCCCTTCCCACCCGATGGTTGGCCGCGAGACCCGCTAGGTACTGAAGCCCACACCAAGGACTCCTCTAAGACTTGGACAATGGATGTGAAGGTACAACGCACCCCACCATGTCACACCTTACACATATCATTTATAATAGCTAGACACAACACCTTACAATGGGTTGATCATTCTTTCCCATAATGTGAAGGGTTTGAATAGTCCGGTTAAGAGAAAGGTGGCATGTGCAGATTATCTGAGGCAACAGGCAGATATTATACTAGTCCAAGAAACGCATTTTAGTACTACCAGTGCACCAAAATACCTGGACAAACACTTCAGGCAATTTTACACCTCATCCTCGACCAAGAAAAAACAAAGGGGTAGCGATTATCTTCCACAATAAATGCCCATTTCAAGTTGACAAGATAATCAAAGATAAAGAAAGCAGACATTTAATCTTAATAGGATCAATCAATGGCCAAACACTTACATTAGCATCGCTATATGCCCCAAACCATCATGACCCAACTTTTTTCACAACATTTTTCAACAAGCTACACAAAGTTGTACAAGGCCCAATAATCGTAGCGGGTGACTTCAACACCGCCCTTAATCCTAAACTCGATAGATCTGGTCCACCGCTGCGATACCCCAAAGCTATAACAAATGCTCTGCGGCTGGGCCTAAAACAGAATAATCTTCTAGACATCTGGAGGGAGCAGCATCCCCAAGATAGGGATTATACATTTTTCTCACACCCGCACTCGGCATATAGCAGAATCAACTACTTCTTTATCTCTAGTAGACTGGTTCCAAAGATCTCCCATACTGGGATCCATGATATTTCATGGTCAGATCATGCACCTATAGAGCTACGGTGCACACAATTAATGCTAGACAGACCTGGAGCAAACTGGAAATTGAATTAATCCCTCCTGAAAAACCCGGCAACCACTCAAATTATCGTAGAGGAAATAAAACAATATTTTAAGATAAATGCTGGCTCAGTGGAATCCCATCTTTCTCTTTGGGAGGCCCATAAGGCTACGCTGAGAGGGATTCTCATCGGGTTAGCGTCATGGCAGAAAAGAGAGAGAGAGGCGAAGATCCGGCTATTACAAACTAAACTAAAAACCCTCTCAGATAATCATAAACAAACCCATAACCCTGCCATCCTCGTAAAATTGAAGGACGTAAAAATCGAATTAAACCTAGTATTAACATCCCAAGCAGATACTGCACTGAATTGGTCAAAGAGGAAGTTTTTCGATAAAGCGAACAAGCCAGATACTATGCTCGCAAACAAATTACGATATAAAACCCCTAATTATAACATTCAAGCTATCAGAAAGAAATCGGGTGTTATCTCTGGAAATCTTAAAAGCATAGTTGATGAATTCAAAACATATTATGAGAATTTATATAACGGAGATAAAATAGCGCATAATCGCCATACTGACAGAGCTCGTGGGAATTTTCTAGCAAGCTCTAAACTGACAAAGCTGACAGTTGAGGAGAGAGAATATTTGTGAAGAGAGTTTACTCTGGAAGAGGTCTCCCACGTAATCGATAATCTGAAGGCCTATAAGGCCCCGGGGCCAGACGGCTTCTCTGGCCTATACTACAAAAAAATTAATGAACTATTAGCTCCCTACCTACTCAAAATGTTTAATGGGGTATTGTCAGGAGTTCCCTTCCCCAAGCAAATGCTCCAAGCGTCGATATCAATAATTCATAAACCAGGAAAAGACCCATTAGACTGCAAGAGTTATAGGCCCATCTCACTCATTAACCCAGATATCAAAATCTACGCCAAATTAATTGCCAATAGATTAAGTCAGATCCTACCTAGACTGATACACCCAGATCAAGTCGGATTTGTTAAAGATAGACAAGCGGCCGATAACATCCGACGAATCATTGATCTGCTAGAGACAGCCAATTCCAAGAAAGTAAAAGTTATGGTGTTAAGTCTAGATGCAGAAAAGCCTTTGATAGGATCGACTGGGCATACTTAAAGACACACTTGGAGCATTTGGGTTCAATGATAACTTAGTCACAGCCATAATTGCGCTTTATGCAGGCCATTCAGCTAGAGTCATTCACCAAGGCTTTCCTTCAGACCTCTTCAAGATCAGGAGTGGAACTAGACAGGGTTGCCCCCTCTCTCCACTACTCTTTGCCATGTGTATGGAACCATTGGCGGCCCAAATTCGGATAGCCCAGACATCTCAGGGATTGAAATAGAAGCCCAGACCCATAAGATAGCTCTATACGCAGATGCTGTCCTCCTGGTGCGGTCTAGGCCCCTTACCTCTCTTCCAACCTCTTCAGCTTGTTAGATAAATTTAACAAAATCTCAGGGTTCAAAATAAATCAAGCGAAATCAGAGGCCTTGAATGTCACAATTCCGTAGACAGAAGAAAAACTTATATCACTTAACTTTAACTTCCAGTGGCAAAGCAAGGCAATCAAATATCTTGGGGTCTTTATCACCCGGACCTTTAAGGAAATCTATAAAGCTAACTACCCCAAATTAATCAGGGCCCTGAGAGAAGATATAAGGCGCTGGTCAAAATTCAACATTTCATGGATAGGCAAAATATATAGCAAAAAGATGAACTTACTCCCATGCATATTGTACCTGTTTCAAACTCTCCCAGTGCCCATCAATTTGACAGAAATAAACGAGTTACAAGCCACTTTATCCAAATTTATTTGGGGGGGCAAAAAAGCGAGAATTAATAAACAAACACTATTGAAACAACCGACAGAAGGTGGCTTGGCATTACCTTGCTTGGTATCATACTACAGAGCGGCTCAATTATGTCAAATTTCTCAATGGCCGACGAACCCTGATTGGAAGAGATGGGTGTCATTAGAGAGCACGGCTTGTTCCACATTGGAATTAAGCCATCTAATATGGACTCCAAAAATAGCGAGATTAAAAGCTATACATCAGCCGCTATCCTCAATGACAATTCTTTAGCAATATGGGATACAGTCAAATTTAGATGTGGCCTCACAACCAAAAACACGCTGATGGCACCCCTCTGGGGGAACCCACACTTTGCTCCAGGCATGGATAGTACAAATTTCGTACAATGGAAACATAGCAATATTTCGCGACTGAAAGATCTGGAGAGTAATGACAAAATTATAACATTCGAACAAATTAGAGCAGACAAAAAACTCCCCCACTCTGAATTCTTTAGATAACTCCAGATCAGAGCCTTTTATAATAAAACCAACCCACACCCCCCCTTTGACGACATTTGAAAAGCTCTGTCTCAAAGAGACATCTACTAAGGGACTCACATCGCAGTTGTACAGAGAAGTAGTCGGTTCCACCCCCAAGGTCACACATAAACTAAGTTACATGATAAAATGGGAAGCAGAGCTCGGCGAGACGTTTGACGAAAAAATCTGGACCCAAATAGCAACAGCAGTGGCCAAGAGCTCGATTTGTACAACATTAAAGGAGAACGCATATAAAGTCCTGATGAGGTGGTACCTGACCCCAATCAAATTATCAAAATTTACTAAAGGTTACTCCCCATTATGCCCTCGGCAATGTGGAGATAACGCAGATCTTTTACATATGCTGTGGTCTTGCCCTCGGCTAGAACCGGTATGGGACACAATCAAAGTTTGGCTGGAGAGGATTTTTGGTCTCAAAATACCTTTTGACCCAGGGCTCTTCCTCCTAGGTAGAGCACATAGGGGCATTGCAAAAACAGAACTTAAGCTTATTGCTCATTTTGCAACAGCTGTGAGGTGCGAGATAGCAGAATTATGGAAACAAAGCGAAATCCCATCAATTCCCAAGATTCGGAACAGAATTTGGTTCGTCTGCCAGATGGAAAAATTAACAAGTTTAGTTAATGACACTGGCGAAAATTTTCTAAAAGTCTGGACGCCATGGCTGGCCCAGACAGACATCCCAGGGGTGGTACAGACCTCAATATTGCTTTGATAGTTGGAAAATGCGTTCTCCTATGATGCAGTAAACATGGCACTGAGTGATACTTAACACAACCAGGCATACACACAGGTAGATATACAGAAGTCGTGCCCCAAAGTACTGAGGAGAGTATAGTGACAGCAAAGAAACAGAGCGGTCTCGTGACCTTCCAACCGTCCAACATCCCTCCCCCCCCCTCCTTTCCCCACTCCTGATTTTTTATTATTTTTGTTATGCCGTGTTAACTGTTGACGATGAATGTTTAACAGTTGAGATACTTTTGAGATACTGAACATGCTTGTTGCAGTACTGTTTCTGCACTGTTTTACAGCTGTTACCCAAAAGAAAACTCAATAAAAACGATAAGTTAAAAAAAAAAAAGAAATCTTGGGGTCCAGGTCAAATTAAAGGAGCAGGGCCCACTCGGATTAACCCCCCCCCCGACCCCCACACCTTATGTTCCCTACATCTCACCCCCCCCCCTCCATTAAACCCCACACCGCACAGCATATTGTGTGTTGGGATATGGGGAGAGACAGAGGGGGGAGGATGAAGAGGGGTAAGAAAGAGAGGGGGAGAGAGAGAGAGGGGAAGGAGAGAGAGGGGAATGGGGAGAGAGATTGGGAGAGGGGGGAAAGGGAGAGAAGAGATGGGCGACAGAGAGATGGAAGAGAGAGAAAGAGAGATGTGAAGAGAGAAAGAGATGAGAAGAGAGAGAGAGAGAGAGAGATGGGTAGAGAGAGAGAGATGGTAAGAGAGATGGGAAGAGAGAAATGGGAGGAGAGAGATGGATGAGAGAGATGGGGAGAGAGAGAAAGAGATGGAGAGGGGGGTAGAGAGGGGGGTAGAGAGGGGGGTAGGAGGGGGGGGAGAGAGAGGGGGGGAGAGAGGAGGGGGGAGAGAGAGAGGGGGGGAGAGAGGGGGGAGAGAGAAAGAGGGGGAGAGAGAGAGGGGGAGAGAGAGAGTGAGGGGAGAGAGAGTGGAGGGGAGAGAGATAGGGGGGGAGAGAGAGGGGGGGAGAGAGAGGGGGAAAAGAGAGGGGGGAGAGAGAGGGGGGAGAGAGGGGGCGAGAGGGGGGGAGAGAGTGGGGGAGAGAGGGAGAGATGGGGAGAGAGAGAGGGAGAGATGGGAAGAGAGAGAGGGAGAGATGGGACGAGAGAGAGGGAGAGATGGGAAGATAGAGAGGGAGAGATGGGAAGAGAGAGAGAGAGAGAGCGAGAGAAATGGTTTGATAAGGAATACAACACCATTAGAAAAAGCCTAGCGAACAATATACAACCAAAAATACAGAGACCCAAACAATACAGAACTACGAATGAGGTACCACCAACACCTAAAGCACTACAGGCACACCCTAAGGAAGAAAAAACAAAACCACATTGCCAAAAAATTTGAAAGAATTGAAGAAGCATTAGATGAAAATACTTTCTGGCAAACCTGGAAACATCTGGATACAAAGCAGAATAACAGACCCCTGGCCATTCAGAATGGCAACATCTGGAAAAACTACTTCGAGGACCTTTACCAAGAAATCCCAGAAGAAAACCGGACGCAAGAACAAAACAAATCCTCACCAAACAAACATCACTGGAGAACACTATAAAAGATAACCAAACCCCCCTGGACATACCAATCACAATCCAGGAAATAAAAGAAAAAAGAAAAATAATAAAAACCAAGAAAGCCAGCGGACCAGATGGCATTCTACAAGAGATGCTGAAGTATAGCAATCCATCTATACAAGAAGCAATACTGAAAATGTTCAACCTGGTCCTCACTACTGGTTACTTCCCTGAACTGTGGAACGAAGACTGATAACCCCCTATCCACAAGAAAGGAGACAGGATGGACCCATCCAATTACAGAGGAGAATCTGTGTCAGCAGCACCCTGGGGAAACTGTTCAACAGCATCTTGAACAGCAGAATCCTCACCTTCCTGACAGAGCAGAGTGTACTGAGTAAGAGCCAGACAGGCTTCCTGCCAAACCACCGCACCACGGATCACATCTATACCTTACACAGCCTGATTAATAAGCACGTCCACAACACCAACAAGGGCAAAATCTTTGCTTGCTATGTGGACTTCAAAAAGCCTTCAACTCCATCTGGCATCCAGGCCTACTGCTGAAAATACTAGAGAGCGGAATAGGGGGGAGAACATACGACACGATCAAAAGTATGTACTCTGAAAACAAATGCTGCGTGAAAGTTAATAACAAAGGGACAGACTTCTTCCATCAAGGCCGTGGAGTTAGACAGGGCTGCAGCCTGAGTCCCACACTTTTTAACATCTACATCAATGAGCTCGCAGCAGCCCTAGAATCCTCCTCAGCACCTGGGCTCAACTTGGCTGGAACTGAGATTAAGTCTCTACTATACGCAGACGACCTGCTCTTGCTGTCTCCAACAGAACAAGGCCTCCAACAGAAACTGGCAATACTAGAAAAATACAGCCAGACCTGGGCACTCTCTGTGAACCTAGAAAAAAACAGAATAATGGTATTCCAGAAAAAATCTATAACACATCCAACCATATCGCAATTCACACTGGACGACAATGCACTGGAACAGACAACGAGCTACACATACCTTGGTCTAACAATCAGCTCATCAGGGAAATTCAATCTGGCCATAAATACACTGAAGGAGAAGGCCCGCAGAGCATTTTATGCAATAAGGAAACAGATGTACCACCTCAAACCACCAATAAGAATCTGGGAGAAAATATTCAACAGGCATCATCACACCCATCCTTCTGTATGGCAGCGAGGTGTGGGGCCCTGTAACATACCCAGACTCCACAAAATGGGATACCAGCCCAACAGAAATACTGCATCTGGAATTCTGCAAATACCTTCTCCAAGTACACAGGAGTACATCAAACAATGCATGCCGGGCTGAGCTGGGCCGCTTTCCTCTACTGCTCACGGTACAGAAGAGAGCACTGACATTCTGGGCTCACCTAAACACCAGCCACCCACAGTCTTACTGCTACAGAGCAATGCGAAGCCAGGACCTCCTCACTAAACCCTGTGCCATCAAACAACTTGTCCTCTCACTCCAAGGACAAAACCCCACACAGATTAACAACCTGACGAAAAAAGAAATCAACTCAATCGCCAACGAAAGGAAGAAGCAGTATGTGACAAGATGGGAAAATGATATCCAACGTTCAAAGAAGCTGGAGACCTACCACAGCCTACAGAGAGAATACACTCTGGCACCCTACCTACTGAAGGTAAAAGACCCAAAACAGAGACAGACCCTGAGCCAGTACAGAATAAGTGCCCACAGCCTAGAAATAGAAACAGGCAGGCACAGACAGAACTGGAAACCCCGGGAGATGAGACTGTGCCAGCGATGTGAGCTAGGAGAGGTAGAAGATGAAACTCACTTCCTGTTGCGTTGCACACAATACTCTGAAGTGAGGAGTGCCCACCTAGAGAAACTCACTGCTGTTATCCAGAACTTTAATAATACAGAAGAGCGATCCTCCTGGGAGAAGATGAAACCACAGCAGAACTGGCTGCACACTATATGAGCACCTGCCACAAGCTGAGAGACGTCCACTAACCCCCACACCCCTGTGTGAAACTGTTACCCATATACCCAGCAATCATTATACCCTACCCCTAGTATTCGTGTAATTATTGTCCCCCACCCCCTATTATTCACGCTTTGGCAATAATGAAATGTTCTTTCGTCATGCCAATAAAGCTGATTTAATTTGATTTGAGAGAAAGAGAGAGAGAGAGAGAGAGAGAGAGAGAGAGAGAGAGAGAGAGAGAGAGAGAGAGAGAGAGAGAGAGAGAGAGAGAGAGAGAGAGAGAGAGATGGGAAGAGAGAGAGAGAGATGGGAGAGAGATGGGAAGAAAGAGAGAGATGGGAAGAGAGATGGGAAGAGAGATGGGAAGAGAGAGAGAGATGGGAAGAGAGAGAGAGAGAGATGGGAAGAGAGAGAGAGATGGGAAGAGAGAGAGATGGGAAGAGAGAGAGAGAGATAGGACGAGAGAGAGAGTGAGAGAGAGAGATGGGAAGAGAGAGAGTGATGGGAAGAGAGAGAGAGATGGGAAGAGAGAGAGAGATGGGGAGAGAGAGAGATGGGAAGAGAGAGATGGGAAGAGAGAGAGAGATGGGAAGAGAGAGAGAGAGAGAGAGAGATGGGAAGAGAGAGAGAGAGAGAGAGAGAGAGAGAGAGAGGGAGAGAGAGAGAGATGGGAAGAGAGAGAGAGAGAGCGATATGGGGAGAGAGATGGAAAGAGATGGAAAGAGAGAGAGAGAGAGAGAGAGAGATGGAAAGAGAGAGAGATGGGAAGAGAGAGAGACATGGGGAAGAGGAGAGAGAGAGGGCAGAGAAAAAGAGAGATGGGCAGAGAAAGAGATGGGAAGAGAGAGAGGGATGGAAGGAGAGAGAGAGAGAGAGATGGGAGAGAAGAGAGAGAGAGAGAGAGAGAAGGGAAGAGAGAGAGAGAGAGAGAGAAGAGAGATGAGAGAGAGAGAGAGAGAGAGAGAGAGAGAGAGAGAGAGAGAAGAGAGAGAGATGAGAGATGAGAGAGAGAGATGGGAAGAGAGATAGAGATGGGAGAGAGAGAGAGATGGGAAGAGAGAGAGAGATGGGAAGAGAGAGAGAGATGGGAAGAGAGAGAGAGATGGGAAGAGAGAGAGAGATGGGGAAGAGAGATCAGAGATGGGAGAAGAGAGAGAGGTCATGGGAAGAGAGATGAGAGAGAGATGTGGAGAGAGAGAGGAGGAGAGAGTGGGATGAGAGAGATGAGAGAAATAGGAGAGAGAGAGACGATGAGAGAGAGACTGAGATGG